>NC_048221.1:85106551-85273813 GCF_002007445.2 Ailuropoda melanoleuca | reverse complement strand
AAAAAAAAAAAAAAGATAAATGAACATTGGGAAAACTTTCAGGCGATGGTATATATGATGCTACTCCAAGTTTTTAAATAGCCTTTTAGTAAATTGTAGATTGTCGTATAGTGTAGTTCACTCTATGTGAGGTATTCATTTTATTTAGAATGTAACTAATATATAATTTTAGATAATGTACTTGCCCTTTCTTTTTTTTTTCCAGGAATTTTTAAGAGATATCTTCAATCTCCTGTTTTTGTTGCCTAGTCTAAAAGACAGACAACAGCCAAAGTGCAAATCACATTCTTCAAGAGCTGCTGCTTACGATTTGTTAGTAGAGATGGTAAAGGGATCCGTTGAGAACTACAGGCTAATACACAACTGGGTTATGGCACAACACATGCAGTGTAAGCACTGTTTTCCTTTTAATCTTTTTAAATTTTGTGAGAAGAAGAAAAGAGATTCTGGAGCGCATGGCTGTAGAAAGAATTCATTACTCATACACTTTTAACATTATAAACTAGAATGTTAAAAAAGTAAACATTGATTTCTTTAAAAAAAACGGGTATAAAGGACTTTTTATAGGTATCTGAAATATTTTGGAATTTTTTGGTTAAATAATTTAGTGCCAAGTAAAATCAGATATTGGCGGTCTGAATTTTTAGAAAAGGGGAATTAGTTTTCCTGTGTGTTCTTAGTAATTTTATTTCTTTTTTGACTATTGTTGACATACAATATTACATTAGTTTTAGGTTATATGTAATGTTTTATGTATATTGACTAAAGTAATGGAGGGTAGTGGCTGTTAGTAAAAGCGAAATACATTATGTTTAATAGTTTGTTGGGGGGGGCATCTTTTCCTCCCTCTTTTTTCAACAGCCCATGCGCCTTATAAGTGGGACTACTGGCCCCATGAGGATGTTCGTGCTGAGTGTAGATTTGTTGGCCTTACTAACCTTGGAGCTACTTGTTACTTGGCTTCTACTATTCAGCAACTTTATATGATACCTGAGGCAAGACAGGCTGTCTTCACTGCTAAGGTACAGTTTTCCTCACTTAAGTATTAAAACTGTAAAAGAAAATTCTTAAATTTTGTTAGTCTTGATTATTTCAATTTAGTAAAACATTGAGAAAATAATTTATGAATTAAAAAATGACAGTATTTGATTACATAGCTAGCTCATGTATAAATTATTTTTACATTTCAATAGATTACTCCTAACATATTAATATAATTTATTTCTCAAAGGAGAACACAAGTTGGGGAATGTATACACTCAGTGTGTACAGTGAACATGGTATTTTCAGTAAAAATAAATAGAAATTTTCTTTACATACAAAATAAGCAAAGCCTAAAACAAAGTAGGGGAATGTACCAGAATCACTTAACTTGTTTTATTTTTATCTCAAAGTAAATTTGACTGTGGGCTTAGTTTATTTGGGTAAGGTCCGCTTCATGTTATTTTTCTTTTTATTTCTAGTTTTCACTCTTTTTTAACCATGGACTGTTGTTTAGTTTGCCTTCTGCACTTGTTTTATAATTTCTTGGCCAACTTACTTTATGCTTGTACTTGGGTTGGTTTTCCTCCATCATTTCATCTTGATGTCCTGACTTCCTCCCACCCCCCCCAAAAAAGTATTGCAATACTTTCAGTGAATTCTTAATATGTTTAAGTTAGGCTTCAAAGTCTCCAGGTTATAGTCAAGTGGGTTTTTTATTTTTTAATGTTAGTTATTTTAATGCTTTTAAGTTTATCTTCTGAGACTGATTATGCTTAGATATAGTTGAATAACTGATTCATTTACTGTATTGAAATTTTTGTGACTAAATTTGTGGCCCCATCTGCTTAATTTGTATAGAACCAGTGATGAGCAAAGAGGCATAATTTCAGTGATTTTTTTTTTTCTGGCTGTTAACATGGCCATACTTCATGATTTCTTTTCTAAATATTAATAATCACCGTTTAACCATTAGCACTATCAGGAATTAAAATGTAGCACGAGAAAGAACAATCAGATGTGTTAATTGGGAGTAGGTCTCATAAATGGTGTTTTTGGTTAAAAACTAAATTTAGACTTGTCTCTACATAAATTCTTAACAATAGAATTTGACATGACTTTGGAAAGTACTCTAGTCAAATGTGCACTTAATTATTTACATGAGTGCATTAGTTATTTTTATTTCCTTTTCTGTGTTCACAGGAAGAGTAAAGATGCATGTATTTTAATAGTGGTAAAATATACCCAACTAAAATTTACCATCTTAACCGTGTATATAAGTGTACAGTTCTGTGGTTAATACATTGACATCGCATTACCACCATCAGTCTTAAAAATTTTTTCACTTCCCCAACTAAAACTCTGTACCCATTAAATACGTCCCATTCTCCATTCCCCCAGACCTCACGCAGCTACTATTCTACTTGGCTCTATGAATTTGACTATTCTAGATACCTCACTTAGGTGGAATCCTACAATCTTAGCATAGTGTCTTCAAGGTTCATCCATGTTATAGCATGTATCAGAGAATTTCCTTTTTTAAGGCTGAATAATAGTCCATTATATGTCTGTACTACATTTTGTTTATCCATTCATCTGTCAGTGGACACTTCTGGGCTGCTTATATCTTTTGGCTATTACAAATAATGTTTCCATGAATATGAGTGTTCAAATATCCATTCGAGTCCCTCTTTTCCTTTGTTTTGTGTATATACCCAGAAGTGGAATTGCTGGATCATATGGGAATTCTGTGTTTAACTTTTTGAGGCATCACCGTGCTGGTTTTCCAAAGTGGCTGTGCCATTTTACATTCCTACCAGCAATGTACAAAGGCGCCAATTTGTTCACACCCCCGCTGACACTTGTTTTCTGTTTTTTTGACAATAACCGTCTTAATGGGTGCAAACATGTATATGTTTAGGACTTCTACATTAAGTAGAATAAAACATTCTTACTTTTTCTTAACCTAGAAGACTTCAGTCACTTCTGTTCTTCAGCCAACTAATACTTATTCTCCAGCAATGAAAATATAAATCCAAGTCTTTATTCCTGATCATTTTTGAATTGTTTATGCAGTGTTCATGTATCATGTATCGTCACCATTCTGTTAACATATTGGAAAATAATGTTTTGTGTGACTTCTACTCTAATCTCATGGAGTATTAAGCCTCCCATAGGTCAGTTGTATTACTATAGTTGTTTTGTCAATTTTGTTGATTCCTTTTATTCAGTTCCTGTACTTAATATTATACAATTTTGCTGTAACTATATTTTGAATAGATTCCTTTTCAGTGTCTTTATGTCCTCAGCTTGATTATAAGCTCCTAAATAGCAAAACCACATTACTGAACACTCCCCCACAAAATTGACACAAATAACTAGTGTATACTTCTGGCATGTAGAAGGCTTATTATTCCACTAGACTATCAGAGTTTCTTCAAAATTTTGACAAGTAGTTTGTAGTGAGGATAATATTTCATAGTTTTTAAAAGTATTTGGGTGAGCTAGAGTATATCTGATAAGTGCCTATAAGGCTGGTGTTCAGGACTAAGTCTCTAGTGAATGAGTCTAGCCAGATACCTGAATTTCACTTAATAATATTTGAATATATAGAACGTTTTCAAGTATGTTGGCTGGTAATTTTTCTGCAGTATTAAGGATATATACTGTTCTAGAAAAAAATAAAGATATGACTAGATGATGGAGAGATGTCATTTATCATTATATTACATTTTTTTTAATGTATGGATTTATTTGTAGAAAACACCTTTGTTGCACACTTACTATGTTTTCTGTTCCTGTACAGTTACCAGCTTGTAAAAACAGCATTGTACCAAATGAGTGTTGATCTGAAAAGCAGTTTTTTTTAAAGATCTCTTTATTCAGTTTTCTGACATAATAGTGATGTAATAAAAGCTACATTTATATAATGAATAAATTTTTAAAATGCTTAATTGCTAAATAAAGAATAGACTTTTTCTTACCTGGAGCCAAAAGAATGAAAAAAGATACAGCATTAAGCACATTGTAATACTTTCTTTTCTAGACTAATTTACTACCCTCTTATGTTTTAATGGAACATTTTTCTCTTGATTTGCAGTATTCAGAAGATATGAAGCACAAGACCACTCTTCTGGAGCTTCAAAAAATGTTTACATATTTAATGGTATGTTTGAGAGCCATATATAGAAAACTAATTAGATATAACCTATGTAAGTTTGAAAACATTAAATGAAGTTCATTCGTATTGCATTTGTCCTGACTATATACTCTTATTTTTCAAATTGAATTGTCAGTTATTGATGTTCTTTGTCAAAGTGACTTTTAACAGTTGCATGTCACTCTTCTGCATGATGACTGCTAATTTGTCTTTTAAAGAATTTTTTGTATCTGGTCCTTTTCCCATAACAGGGTCAACCTCCCCCCCCCCCGAGTTTTCTGATTGATTTCTCTTTGTCCTTTTAATTCCCACCCCCAAAATTATAAAAGTAATCAATCTTAAAAAGTTAGCAAATCTTACAGTATTATTCCTCTGCTTAAAACTCTTCAGTGAATTATTTTATTATGAACAGAATAGTATTCAGATTCATCAGCATGGCACATGTCCTCTGATTTTGCCTTCTCCTTTTAACCTCCTCTCTATTTTTTTTTTAAGATTTTACTTTTTTTTTTTTTTAAGTATTCTCAACACCTAATGTGGGGCTCGAACCCAGAGTCCTGAGATCAAGAATCACATGCTGTACCAACTGAGCCAGCCAGACCCCCCTTCAGCCTCCTCCTTTATCCCTTCCTACATCCAGTCAAATCCTGTAGCAAATGTCACCCCTTGGAAGCCCATCACTCTGTTGCTTCATCAATTGTGTAGCTGTTTCTGCTGCTGCTGCTGCTGCCTGCAGCGCTCTTTCCTTAGCACTTTTCTGCCTTGTTGTGATCTTTCCCATAGCAACTTATTTTCAACTCTAAGAAAACCATGATTCCACAACTCTGTGTCATACCTACCACTTGTAGTGAAAGTTACTCATCTCATCTGTTAGAATCCTGAGAACAGAGATTATATCATGTTTATTCGTGTATTTTTCAGCTTCTCACACTTACTAAGGAGTCAACAAGTTAGATTTTTAACAAAAATAAAAGATTTAGTAGTCATTCTTGGATTGTAATTTTTTTTGGAGGGAGAGCGGGAAAGAGAAAATCTTAAGCAGGCTGCATGGAGCTTGATCGGGGCTCAATCTCAGAATCCTGAGATCATGACCTGAACTGAAATCAAAAAAGTTGGATGCTCAACTGACTGAGCCAGCCGGGCGCCCCAGTCCCACTTTTAATTTCCCTTTAACAGAGTTGGAGCATGCCACCTGAACCGACAAAACAGAAAAGTGTTTTAAACCACTTTTTTTTTAAAGGTTGTATTTATTTTTGTGAGAGAGAGCGCGCGCACTTGCGCACAAGTCAAGGGTGGGGAGGTAGGGTCAGAGGGAGAAGCGCACTCACCAGTAAGCAGGGAGCCCCATAAAGGGCTCCGGGATCATGACCTGAGCAGAAGGCAAATGTTAACAGACTGAGCCACCCAGGTGTCCTTCAGCTACTCTTTAAGAGCTATTAAAGTTCACGGGTGCCTGGGTGGCTCAGTTGGTTAAGCGTCTGCCTTCGGCTCAGGTCATGAACCTGGGGTCCTGGTTTCAAATCCCCTGTTAGGCGCCCTGCTCAGTGGGGAATATGCTTCTCCCTCTCCCTCTGATCCTCCCTGCATGCTCATGCTCTCGCTTGTGCATTCTCTCTCTCAAATGAATATACAAAAATTTCAAAAACAAAAAACTACTTAATTTCAGTCTGTAGGAAAACTTATTTAGCCTGCAAAATTTTTTCTGTTTTATAGTTTCATAGTACAAATCTCCATCCTTTGAGTCCCAGGTTCCTTCCTAGAAATTATTAGACTTAAAAAAATACAAATTTTGTAACAGTAATTTAAGCATCTTTGGGCACCGAGACTATTAAATTGAAAATGTGTGGATGGAACTGGAGGGTATTATGCTAAGTAAAATAAGTCAGCCAGAGAAAGAATTATCATATGATCTTACTGATATGTGGAATTTAAGAAAAAAGGCAGAGGATCGTAGGGGAAGAGGAGAAAATGAAACAAGACAAAACCAGGGAGGGAGACCAACCATAAGAGACTCAGTCATAGGAAACAAACTGAGGGTTGCTGGAGGGTAGGGGGGTGAAGGGATGGGGTAACTGGGTGATGGACATTGGGGAGGGTATGTGTTGTCATGAGCACTGAGTATTATATAAGACTGATGAATCAAAACTCAATACACGTGAAACAAATAAATCAAAAAATGGGTAGAAGATATGAACAGACACTTTTCCAATGAAGACATACAAATGGCTAACAGACACATGAAAAAATGTTCAAAATCATTAGCCATCAGGGAAATTGAAATCAAAACCACCTTCAGATACCACCTTACACCAGTTAGAATGGCAAAAATTGACAAGGCAGGAAACAACAAATGTAGGAAAGGATGTGGAGAAAGGGGGTCCCTCTTACACTGTTGGTGGGAATGCAAATGGTACAGCCACTTTGGAAAACAGTGTGGAGGTCCCTTAAAAAGTTAAAAATTGAGCTACCCTATGATCCAGCCATTGCACTACTGGGTGTTTACCCCAAAGATACAGATGTAGTGAAGAGAAGGTCCATATGCACCCCAATGTTCAAGCAGCATTGTCCACAATAGCTAAATCGTGGAAGGAGCCGAGATGCCCTTCAACAGATGACTGGATTAAGAAGATGTGGTCCATATATACAATGGAATATTATTCAGCCATCAGAAGGAACGATAACACAACATTTGCAGCAACATGGATGGGACTGGAGGGGATTATGCTAAGTGAAAAAGTCAAGCACAGAAAGACAATTATCATACGGTTTCACTCATTTATGGAACATAAGAAATAGGAAGATCGGTAGGAGAAGGAAGGGAAGAATGAAGGGTGGGTAAACAGAAGGGGGAATGAACTATGAGAGACTGTGGACTCTGGGAAACAAACTGAGGGCTCAGAGGGGAGGGGAGTGGAGGATTGGGATAAGCCGGTGATGGGTGTTAAGGAGGGCACGTATTGCATGGTGCACTGGGTGTTATACGCAAATAATGAATCATGGAACATTGCATCAAAAACTGGGGATGTACTGTATGGTGGCTAATAAAATAAAAATTATTAAAAAAAAGACTGAATCACCTCTAGCTCTATCAAATAATACACTATATGTTAATTAATTTAATTTTAAAAAATGCCATGAAAATAAAAAGTGAAATAGAAAAGAGCAGTTCTGTAGCAGTTCTGTTTACTCCCTGTTTCGTTGTTTTATTTATTCAAGAACCTTGTGATAATGTTCTTTTTTTGAGATGTAGCTTTTTTTATTGTTTTATGATTCACCCCTCCCCCTTTTCCTTTGCAGGAGAGTGAATGCAAAGCATATAATCCTAGACCCTTTTGTAAAACATACACTATGGATAAGCAGCCTTTGAATACTGGGGAGCAGAAAGATATGACAGAATTTTTTACTGATCTCATTACTAAAATTGAAGAAATGTCTCCAGAACTGGTTAGTACCAGAATACTGATGTTTCTTTGAAATCTGTACAGATTTGCCCAATTTTAATTACTCTCTTTTGTTTGTTTTTAAAGAAAAATACCGTCAAAAGTTTGTTTGGAGGTGTAATTACAAACAATGTTGTGTCCTTGGTAGGTATTGCACCTGTTCTTTACTTTTTTGAAATCTTAATGTATATTTTAGCCTATTAAAATAAATTACTAATATTTGAGTGTTGATTGACCAGGATTGTGAACACGTTAGTCAGACTGCTGAAGAGTTTTATACTGTGAGGTGCCAAGTGGCTGATATGAAGAACATTTATGTAAGTAACATTTTACATACTGTTAGACTTTTTCTGCTTTTAATTTAATTAGTTGTGTATAGCAGGTTTGTTTGTCATCTTGATAGAAAATTAACTTTCATGTTTTTATTTATTTTCTTTTTCCTGTGCAGATCAAATAAGAATTATAGGTAGACCACAAAGCTCATTTTTTTTCTCCAAAGTTGAAATAGTTTGAAAATACTTTTGAAAAATTTAGTAAGATTCATGGAACATCTTGTCAATTTGAGGGAAAAAATTTTTTTGCTAAAATTTAGAATCTTTTAATAAAAAAGTTTGCTTTCTTCTGTGCATTCTGCCCTTGGGCAGAATTTTGTAATTTTGCATACTGTAAACAATAATATGGAACTTTAAAATCTGATTTAATACACAGGAATCTCTTGATGAAGTTACTATTAAAGATACTTTAGAAGGTGACAACATGTATACTTGTTCTCATTGTGGGAAGAAAGTACGAGCTGAAAAAAGGTATGCTTTTTAAAATGTAATGTTTATCATTTGGATACATCATCAAATGGAAGTAAAACACAAATGATAAATTCATGTTAAACTTTTATGAAAATTATGTGATTAAGGTTAAGTTCCACTGCTTGGAGCTTGCTTTTTTTCTTTTTCTTTTTTTTAGATTTTATTTTAAGTGGTGGGGGGCTGAGGGGGAGAGAGAGAATCTCACGCAAACTCCATACTAAGCGCAGAGCCTCATGTGAGGTTTGATCCCACAGCCATGAGATCATGACTGAGCCAAAATCAAGAGTCAGTGCTTACTGACTGAACACGCAGGCCCCCGAGCTTATTCTTATACAGCAGCTTTTCATTCAGTTATTCAATTGAATATTCAGTCATTCAGTTATTATACTTTGATGCATCCTTAAATTTTTCCAAGTTTTTTGTGTCCTTTTAAATATTTACCAAGGTCTGATTGCTTTAGCCTTTGGTGTTTACTCAGTGAATCATGATAAAGAGTCTCCTCATGAACTGAAGAGATCCTCCTCTGATTCTCTGAAGTGAGAGGTTTTGGTTTTTTTTTTTTAAGACCCAAATAAAATGGCCTATTTAGGACGGAGTAATTGGGTAAAGAGGTTTCAATTCTACAAGTGAATATTGAATGACAAGTAGAAATTGGATTGAGGGAGCATCATATGCAGTTAGTTATTAGGAACAAAGGCAGAGAAATAGAAATGACCTTGTATGTGCAAGAAGCCTGGGATTCGGCTAGTTTGCCTCAAGTAGAGGATTTTCATTGACCAGTAATAGAAGATATGATTGGTATACAATGACGTAAAATGATTAACATCTAGGTTTTGGGATTATTTGCATAATTAGTTGGTACCATTTGAACTTGTGTCTGAGAAAGAACGTAACTGTTGTAAAGGACTGACTAGGAGACCTAAGCCAACCTAGAAGTGCAGAGAAAAAAGTGACAGAATTGAAGCTAGGAAAGAAAGAAAATCATGATAGGATGGTAACCTGGAAACTGGGGAAGAGAATCTCCTGAAGAAGTCATTCAATTGACATAGTCCACAAAAAAGGGGGGGTGGGAATGATACCTGAGTAAAAAGCACTGGGTTTTGCAGAAAGATAGTTTAGTGGTATGTTTTTTCAGGTTGTAGCGATAGAAGCCGGGCTGTCAGGGTACATAGCATCAAGTATAGATCATTAATTTTACAAGTTTAAAAAAACTTGTTTAAAAAAACAAGGAAAATGGAATCTAGAAAGAGCTTGGGGATCAAACAGGACTTTTCTAGATAGATCTGAGCATGTTGGAAGGCAGAGAATGAAAAGCTATCTCTTAAAATTGCTCAATAGAAGATTTTTCCAGAGAAATCTTCACTGATAAGAATGGTACTCTTTTTCTCATTCTCCAGATGTCAAGTTGGTTGCAAGAGAGAAAAGTTGTAAGGTAGAGATACTTAAAGCATAGCTGTGCAGGCAGTTACAGGAAGAAGACAGGCCCATCCAATAAGAATTGGGTTAGGGTATGAGTTAAGACTTAAACAAAATGGAGTCAGTCAAAAGTTTGTTACGGAGGTATAATGAGGAATCAATAAAAAATCTTTGATAGGCTGAGGCATTTTCTTTTGAGAATGTCTTTTTAGTTGGAATAAACTTACTGAAAATACCTATCATTCTTGATAACTTTCTGCTTCTTGAAACATTCCCTTCTTTTGGCTCATATGGTTTTGCTGTTTTTCTGAAATACTGTCTCCTCTTTTAGGCAAAGTGGTTTGACTCATACGGTTTTGCTGTTTTTCTGAAATACTGTCTCCCCTTTTAGGCAAAGTGGCACTCAGTCCTTTTATACTCTTGCCATACTTTTGAATGTTTGTGATAACATAGTAAGTGGTCAACAGAAATGGGTTAAGGATCATCTTTTGCTCTATCTTCAAACCTTTGTTTTTCTTAGTTTATTCTTTTCCTGAATAATTTTGTCTACTACCATAACATCAGTCTCTGTTGACATGCTTATGATTCTTAATTCATCCCACCTAATTCAGAATGTTGTGCTGTGTTCTTCCAGCTGTGACTTGTGTGTCTCATAGATTCAGTAAGTCTGTAACATAACTTTAATCTCTTTTAGTTCTGTTATGTCATTTAACCTGAGTCTTGCATGGTTCCACAGTCCACCACAGTCCTTTAGTGACTCTTAGCTCTCAGGATGCAGTTTATACTCTGACATTGCACAGAAGGCCATTCATCATTTTACTCCTTTATATTTCTATAACATCATCTTTTGCCAGTCTCCCAAATAATCAGTAATGATGGATTTTTAGACTTATTTCCTGTTTATGAAATCATTCCCCTACCTTCCTTGTCTTCCTAAATTCCTAATTTTTTTCTTAAACTAAGCTCTTTTAAAACAATCTTTTTAGAATCTTAAGTTCAGTGAAGAATTATTCCCCAAAATGTGTATTTTTCATGAATCCAAGCTTTTATATATTTTTTTTGTTTAAACTGAAATTTTGGTTTGTTTTAATTTGAACTAGCAATATTTGTTAAACCATAAGACTTAGGTAACTTGCTACTGCTGCTATTGTTGCAATATCAAGAGACTTAGAAATTTCCAAATTAGGGATTAAGCTCAGACAGTCTAAGTAAACTTGCTGAGGGTCATAAATCTAGTAAATGATACAGCCAAACTTTGCATTTCTAATTTATAAAAATAAATAGTTCAATTTCTGTTATTTAAGATGGAAAAGAAAATTCTGAACCAAAGACATTACTCCTTACCTTTGAAGTTCAGTGTGACGCCTTTTTTTGTTTCCATAGCACCTTTATATATCTTCTTCGTGAAATTTACCACAGTATGCTTAATTTTTTTTCTTACTTAGACACAGGAAAACCCTTTTACAATGGAAAAAGGCATGTAAGGGGAATATAGGTATAAATATATTTAATAAGAGCATGATTTAAAATACGGTTTATTATTGGGGCGCCTGGGTGGCACAGCGGTTAAGCGTCTGCCTTCGGCTCAGGGCGTGATCCCGGCGTTATGGGATCGAGCCCCACATCAGGCTCCTCCACTATGAGCCTGCTTCTTCCTCTCCCACTCCCCCTGCTTGTGTTCCCTCTCTCGCTGGCTGTCTCTATCTCTGTCAAATAAATAAATAAAATCTTTTAAAAAAAATACTGTTTATTATTTACTGAGTTGAATACTGAAATACATGTAGAGTAAATGTAAGTATTACCAGCTAAAGTACTTTTGGAAGAGATTTTTAAGTTTTCTTTTTACTTCTTTTTTTTTTTCCCTTCTGTCTTTCAGGGCATGTTTTAAGAAATTGCCTCGCATTCTGAGTTTTAATACTATGAGGTATACATTTAATATGGTAACAATGATGAAAGAGAAAGTGAACACACACTTTTCCTTCCCATTACGTTTGGATATGACGCCCTATACGGAAGATTTTCTAATGGGAAAGAGTGATAGGAAAGAAGGTAACTTTTTATCTCTTTTTCCTACCTATGTTTATTGTAAGTCTCTATAACAAGACAGTCATAACTATAAAGTTGTAACCAACTACACATTTAATAGAATGAAATTGAATTTTAGAAAGGGGATTGTATTTAAATACAGTATGGCATGTTCAGTTAATTCGTCAGTAGATATTTGGCATTTATTAGAACTATGTTCTAGGCACTCTGCTAGGCATTTAGACATGGCAGTGAACAAGATACATATGGTTCCTTATCTCATGGAACTTAAGTCTAGGAGGCAAGTCTTATTAAGAAATTATAAACAGAATGTGTCATCAGGATGGTGAGTGTATCTCAAATCTAGCGATATTAGGGAGGGCTTTCATAAAGATAAGAATGAAGCAGAACTTGAGTAAGGACTAGATTGAGAGGAATGGCTAATGTTTTTAGGTGGGTAGGAGGGTGGGGGTGGAGTTGATGAGATGGGCAAAAGGCAATGGCCACATCATTTTGTTTGTAGGCCATGTTAATAATTGTAAATTGTGAGCAAAAAAAGCAGAACAGGTCTAACTCTTGCCTTCCCATTTTTTAGTTGGAGAAGTTCTGTTTTACATAATAGGGTTCTAGCAGTGTTTTCTTTATATAAGAAGTTCTCTTGATTAAAAATTTTAAGGTTTGAATAAGCCACTGTATTTTAAGATTTGGGAAAGAGAACTGCATTTGAATCTTTATACTCCTTTGCCTGGCACTTAATGAGTATCCAGTAAATGTTTAACTGATTGGGAGATGAGAAATGTAAACGGTGATCATGGGCTATTCTTTTTAAGAGAATAACGTACTCTTTCTTTGAAAAGAGGAGAGAAGATGGTGACTATTGCTATAGAGGAATAGAGTTAAGGGGGGGTATTTTTACCCTTAGGAATTTTTTTTAAAGATTTTCTCTATTTATTTGACAGAGAGCACAAGCAAGGGGAGCAGCAGAGGGAGAGGGAGAAGCAGATTCCCTGCTGAGCAGGGAGCCTTACTCAGGGCTTGATTCCAGGACCCTGGGAATCATGACCTGAGCAGAAAGCAGATGCTAAATGGACTGAGGCACCCAGGCGCCCCCTACCCTTAGAATTTGAGTGTTTAGAGGTTGCCGCAAATGAGACAGTAGAAGATGATAACTTTGAAAATATAGGCAAAGTTAAGAAGTAGGCAGTGTATATACACCCTACTTTTTAGAACTCTTTTCAAACCATTTATATAATTATAGCAAAACTGTCCAGTTATTGTGCTTTCTGGTATTTTTCATGATGCTTCCTTGTGTAGAAGTAGCAGAAGTTTATGCCAAGATGGAGGATTTTTTTTAAGTGATGCGTTCAGAGTCAGATCCTAGCACGTCCATACTTCTCAGTAACTATTAATAACACTGTCAGCCATTTCCTTGTCTCCTCAGTTGTCACTTTCCAGTTTAGCCTGTGCACTCAAGTTAACCTAATCTGCTTTTACTTGTTTCTGGTTATACTTTTTCCTTTGTATATGATGCTGGGTATACAGAGCATAAGTCATAAATCTCAAACTTATTAGATCATTCTGTAGTTTTTCCTTAGTATCTTTTATACCTTTCAAGTTTAAATCTTTGGGGACAGGAAGGATGTCTCTTGTTTCTGTCTCCTAATACAGAATGTTTTCTATTAACTAATAAACAATTGCAAGCATGCTACCTTTTTCTTAACCTGAAATTAAAGGGCAGGAGTATCTTAATGCCTTTCCAGATCTTGTGTTTGCTTGCTCCTAATAAGATAAACTTGAATGAATCGAGCCCCACATCAGGCTCCTCCACTGGGAGCCTGCTTCTTCCTCTCCTACTCCCCCTGCTTGTGTTCCCTCTCCCTCTGGCTGTCTCTCTCTCTCTGTCAAACAAATAAATAAAATCTTAAAAAAAAAAAAAAAAGATGAATGAACAATATTGTACTATTTCAAAAGTAATAAGTTTAAACGAAAAGCGTATTTTATATTTATATATTATATTGACGTTTTCCCTTCTTACGGTTGTTTTTCCAAATGATTTATATAAGTGTTCCTTAAATTGTAGGCTGTGGATGGGGAATGACTAACAAATGGAGTTGTTTTGTACCTATTATATAATGTATCTGTGCCTATTTCTGTATATAAAATATATTATGTAAAGTGAGGTAAAGTGATTCAAAGATGTTACTGTGCAGTTTTCAACATTATTACTATTATGTAAATCATTTCAGGTTTTAAGGAAGTTGGTGATCATTCAAAAGACACAGAAAGCTATGAGTATGACTTAATAGGAGTGACTGTTCACACAGGAACAGCAGATGGTGGGCACTATTATAGCTTCATCAGAGATATAGTCAATCCACATGCCTATAAAAACAACAAATGGTGAGTTTTAAGTATTTTATTCTTGGGATTTAAAAGAATTTTTTCTGTTTTTAAAGTATAAACTTATGATTGTTTTTGCTTCAGATATGTTTTCTGATTTTTCTAAAAACTTTCTATAAAATTAGGAAAGGGGGAAGACAATTTTTAAATGAAAACAACTTTGAGAGGGCAGTAGGAATCGATTGTTCTTAACCTTCTTTTGAGAAGGTTGAATGTTCTCCCAAGAAAAATGAACACACAAGGTTTTGCACACAACTTTAGATTCATAGACAATGTTGTACCTTCCAAATCTTTTCTATCTCTGTTCACTCATTCAAGAGCTGTTTACTGAATGTCTCCTATAGGGTGGTTACGGGGTCCATATATGAGGCAATTTGAAGTTACCTCCATGCTCTACTCTCTCCACCTTACTTTTCCCCTTCCAACCCGCACATTCTTTTTATCACTTTTTATCAAGGTAGTGGATGGAAGTCATTAAATCAGTGATTAATAGCTGTTTTTTGGTCTTCAGATGTTATTAGGTAGAGTCTCATGTATAGAGGCTATGTATCTATGGTAGGCATTGTTCTAAATGTTAGGGATATTGCTTTGAACAAAATGTACGTTGGTAAATTGATCAGTTAGCAGAATAGTTTTGTTGAACTCTTTAAGCCAGCATGTCAGTGGTATTTTACCTTGTTTGTCCATTTGAATATGAATAATTCCATAAATATATTTTGAGTCTTTTTTGATCATAAATTTTGAATGGCATTTTTATCTTTGGAAGTTCTCCCATCTCTTAATCTTTTCTGTCCAGTAGCTGCACAAGTAATATTTACGCAAACTTTTTCTTTGTTTTTATGAATTCTTCTGTTACTCCTAGTTTATAAATGGATTTATCAGATTTTAGGGCAGTTATAATTTGTAAAATTATATTCCCAGTTTCTAGTAGGTTAGTGTTATCAAAAAATAAGAACTTTGAATTTATTTACCTACTTTTTATTTTATTTTATTTTTTTTTAAAGATTTTATTTATTTATTCGACAGAGAGACAACCAGAGAGAGAGGGAACACAAGCAGGGGGAGTGGGAGAGGAAGAAGCAGGCTCATAGCAGAGGAGCCTGATGTGGGGCTCGATCCCATAACGCTGGGATCACGCCCTGAGCCGAAGGCAGACGCTTAACCGCTGTGCCACCCAGGCGCCCCTACCTACTTTTTAAAAATAGTTTGATCAAGTTTTGTTTTTTTCAGTATGTATTTTTATAATAGGCATAATACTCAGTATGTATATACTTGCTCTGTTTTAGGTATCTTTTTAATGATGCTGAGGTAAAACCTTTTGATTCTGCTCAACTGGCCTCTGAATGTTTTGGTGGAGAGATGACAGTAAGTTTTATTCAGAAGTTATAAATGGTTTGTGACTTTCCAAGTGCTCTGTGGTATCATAAAATCCAGTAGCAAAACCACTTAACTTTCTTTTAATTTGCTGTGATTAAATCTAAAATTTATTCAGTTGTTATTTATTAGAAGTCTGGTCTGTTTGGCATATATACCAGACACTGGGAAATATTTTTTAAATTACAATTTCTGCTTTCAAATGATAAAGCAGATTAAGACTTAAAATTGAAAAATAGTAGTATAGGAATTGAATTGCATTGCCATGAAACATGATGGAAGAAGTTGTCCACTTGAATGCTTTGAGATTCGAGCAAAAAGAAATTACACTTTATTGATTTGATATGAAAAATCTTTGTCAAGGAAATTAGCTTGAGCTAAATTTCAAAGAATTATTCTTTCAGTGCTTTTTTTGTAACAGCAGCAGCAACCTGGTTATTACTATTAACAGGATACACAGAGAATATCTCACCCGTTAACGTAATTGGCCCTAAGACATGAAAAAAGGCAATTAGGTTGGAGTAGTAGTATTATAATATAATAACATAATTATAATAATTGTATTTCATAGGCATTTTATCCAAGTACCAATGTTCTGAAAACAGCTTTAAAATACTGTTTTGATTCTCATAAGTCAAGCATTAACTAGTCCTTTCCATATCACAGATAAGTTATTTTTCACTTGCATAGCCATGTCTGTTGTGAAATCACTGTTCACAGACATGTCTATATGTGAAATCATAGCCAAGTGAAGTTGTTTCTCACTTTCATAGCCATGTCTATTGTGAAATCACTGTTCACATTGTGGATTTTAATGAAGGACTTCCTTAGTGTTCTTTGGTACTCTTATGTGCTGCTTTGAATAGAAAAGAAGTAGGCAAATCGCTTACACTTCAGAAATGGGTAGAAGAAGGAAGTAGTAAGTTACTGATCCCATGATTAAACCTATTGCATCTCTAGATGTTATTCCTGGGATATTTCCTCCAAAAAATAAAAAATAAAAAGGAAATAAACTTTGCAAAGCTCTTTCTTAAAAGGTGGTTCTTAAATTGCAAGTACGTTTTATTATGCTTGATATGTTTCATGGTAAAGTATCTTTAAAAATACTTTGAAACTTGTTGTCAGTTACAGTTGACCCTTGAACAATGTGGGAGTTACTATATGCCAGGCCCCCACACAGTAAAAAATTCGAGTGTAATTTTTGTCTGTTGATCAGAAGCCTTATTGATAACATGAACATTCAGTCAATACGTATTTTGTATGTTACACTTATTATATACTGTAATCTTATAATATTCTTACAATAAAGTAGAGAAAAGAAAATGTTATTAAGACAGTCATATGGAGAGGCACCTCAGTGGCTCAGTCGGTTGGGTATCTGACTCTTGATTTTGGCTCAGGTGATCTCAGGATTGAGATTGGGACCCACGTCCTCAGGCTCTGCTGCTTGAGGTTCTCTCCCTCACCTTCTCCCTCTGCCTCTCCTCCTCACTTGGGCTCTGTCTCTCTAAAATAAATAAATAATTGTCTTTTAAAATCATAAGGAAAATACATTTACAGTACACTATTGTATTTATCGGGAAAAAAAAATCTGCCTTTAAGTGAAGCTTTGTAGTTCAAACCTGTGTTATTCAAGGGTCAACAATACTCTTAGCCAAGAACTTCTGTCACGGATTTTTAATGAATGTAATACTATTTGAAAACTACTTACAAAGTTACTATAAAGAATAAGCTAGCTGTTCATGAAATATTTTATTATAAATACAACTGAAATAAATATATTTTTTAAAGAAGAAAAACTTTTGTTTTTTTAAACAGACCAAGACCTATGATTCTGTTACAGATAAATTTATGGATTTCTCCTTTGAAAAGGTAATCATTTTTTCATATACAACTTACATTGTTTTCTTTCTTCCATGTTACCTAATTTTATAGTTATACTTCATCAAAATGAAAATATACCTCTTTTTTCTTTGCCTCTTAAAGACACACAGTGCATATATGCTGTTTTACAAACGCATGGAACCAGAGGAAGAAAATGGCAGAGAATTCAAATTTGATGTTTCGTCAGAGTTACTAGAGGTATGAGTTAATTTAACTTTAACAGTTTAAAAGCATGTTAAGTATTAATGCAAGTAATAGAACTACACGAGCAGGCTATGGCAATGTTAGGATTTATAATCCCGGGTAGACCGTAACACTATTTATATATAGTCATGGTAATATTGACATAGTACAGGTGCATGTTAAGTGAGTAGAAAATAATTATTAGTAACATTAAAGAAAAATAAGTAAAATGGTTGATGGAATTGGAGCAAGCTCATTAAGTAAATTGTATATATAGTAATGTTCTTGGATTAGGGGTGATAGATGTTCCTTCTTTGTTTCATGTTACATAGAAATGTACCATGTATTTGAAATGCATTTAAAATACATATTAAACATTTCAAAATCTATCTTGTTTATAGTAATTAGGCTTTCTTCGTTTCATTATATAATAAGTGATAATGTTACTTTAATGTCTTAAGAGCTATAAAATGTATTCACAACTCAGTGTGTGTTGTATCAGTGTTACAAATCTGCTAAAATGTAAATTCAGAAAGGTATACCTGATAAAAATTTATCTTCCATCTAGACAATTCAGCTTTTACTATCTAATTGATTGATTGTTATTTGCGCTGTTGTGGTTGAGTCTTAAACCGAGTGGATTTTGATTCCCTTTGTAACAAATACTCTTAACTGGTATCTTGACTCCCCAGAATGTTACTGATAAAAACCCAAGAATATGATCATCTTTTAAATCCTTGAATTGGATTTACCAGCAAAATTAGGTGTTCACTAGATTTCTTATTCTAGATAAGGACCCAACAGTGTTTAATGACAATGCAGCTCACTTGTGAAGTAAAATGAAATATTAAATAAAACTTTAATGATGTATATTCTTTACATTAATGGTTCTGAAACTTGCTATTCTCAGAATTCTTTTATATTCTTAAAAAGTATCGAGAACATTAGAGTTTTTTAAATATATTTTAATATGGTTATATCAGTATTTACCATATTAGAAATTAAAACAGATTTTTAAAATTTGTATTTTTAAAAATAACAAAATTAAGCCCATGACATGCTAATATAAATATCATTTTATGAAAAAAAATTTTCAGAACAAAACCATTCAGTGAGAAAAGTGGCCCTGTTTTATAAAAATGTTTGTAAGTCTTTTTAATATCTGATTTAGTAGACGACAGCTGGAGTCTTCTACTAGCTTTTTGCATTTGCTCTGGTGTGATTTCATTCATCATTTAGCCTCTGGAAAACTCCATTATATGCTTAGGAGAGAATGAGAGTAAAAAAGGGCAAATAGCCTCATCATACTACTAAGGAAATGGTTTTGATCTTATATATACCCTAAAGTGGTCATAGGTATCCCCTATAGGTCTCTGAACCATTCTTTGGAAACCACTGATTTATATTGTGACAGAAGGGAATCCAGACATTTGTTCTACTACAACAAGAAAAACAAATTGAACTACATTAGAATATTCTTTTTTCTTTAAAGATTTTATTTATTTGTCAGAGAAGGAGAGAGCGTACAAGCAGGGGGAGTAGCAGGCAGAGGGAGAAGCAGGCTCCCCACTGAACAAGGAGCCTGATATGGGACTTGATCCCAGGACCCTGGGATCATGCATGACCTGACCTGAAGGCAGATGCTTAACCAACTGAGTCACCCAGGCATCTCTTAAGATATTCTTGATTGCAAACCTAAACCAACAGGTTTTTTCCTATCATTGTTTTAGCTTATTAATTGAAAAATAAATTTGCCTGAATATACTTTTTACTAAAAATATTAAAGTATGATAATGTTATTTAATACTAACATAGATTTTAGGTATAAACTGGAATCTAGTCCTTTAGATTTATACATTTAAAATATAGCTAGTAGCAGACTTTCCCAAAGAGTAAATAGGGTATTTAGAACCATAAAATTATTTTTAAAAGATTTTATTTATTGATTGATTTTAGAGAGGTGGGGGCAGATGGAGAGGGGGAGAGAGAATAGCAAGCAGACTCCCCGCTGACTGTGGGGCCCCACTCAGGGCTTGAGCTCCAGACCCCAAAATCGTGACCCAAGCAGAAATCAACAGTTGGACGTTTAACCAACAGAGCCACGCATGTGTCCCAGAACCGTAAAATTTATTAAGTAAACACATGTTATAAATTGTAATGACTGTTACGGATAAAATGCTCAGAAAGGGTATTTGGTTGGAATTTCTGGGGAAAGTGATTAGGAAATACTTCAGATTAAACTTAAACTAAGACTTGAAAGTTAGCGAAGACTTAATCATGTGAGGAATACTCCAGGCAAAGAGATTATTATGCACAAATTCCCTTAGGAAAGATATAGCGTATTGGCATGTTTTAGAAGCTGAAAGATGACCTCTGAGGCTGTGATGATTAGTAATTGCAAGGAAGTGTGGCCCAAGATGAAGTTGAAGTGCTGTGTAGAAAATACCTGGAGTGCAGTAATGTCATACTTACACACACCCACATGGCTCCACATATGTTGTATTGATAAAATGTAAAAAGGATCGTCAAAAACCAAGATGAATATTTCTGTAGGACAGAAATGGAACAGAAATAAAAGCAATGAGTCTGGATTACCAGGCTTTTAGGACCAAATCAGAAAATGGTGGCTGAGGGTTCTTGAGAGGTAAAGGGGATAAAAATTACAACACGGAATCTAGAGCTGAGCTCATGGCTAGAAGTAAGAAGCTTGGAATGGGGCTTCATAGCTATGAGAAAACACAATGGGTGAAGGCTCTCAAACCCTTCTTGAGGCTACAGCTTTCTAGAAGGCAGTGTGCATAGAAATGCTAGAGGACCAAGAACTCTGAAGCAGTCTGTTCAGTGACTAGGTCTGTACCAATGTGGAGCAGGAGCCCCAAAACATGTTTATAAGACCTGGCGCCGGACTGGAGTAGTGGGCTGGGAGGCAAGGAGGGGTAGTTGAAAATCTTTAGGAGGGATAAACACAGGCAGTAATATCAATAATCAGAACATAAATTCGTTCCAGATAAAAATCATTTTATGGAAAGAACACTAACTTAGAGCATGTTCAGCGTTCAGAGAGCTAAAAGAACACAAAACCTGAAGTCAACAGAGCAGTTGTATAAGGTTCATGTCAGAAATAGTCATTGTTCATAATTGTTACAGAATAAACAAGGAGGGGGCGCCTGGGTGGCTCAGTCAGTTAAGCGTCTGGTCATGATCCTGAGCGTTCAGCTCAGTGATCCATGAGCATTTAGCTCAGGTCATGATCCTGGAGTTCCAGGATCAAGCCCCACATCAGGCTCCCTCTCTCACTCTCTCTCAAATAAATAAAATCTTGAAAAGAAAAAAAATAAGGAAATCACCTGATTTAGGTCTGCCAATCTGAATTGTTTTTATTTTGCCAGGTTTTGAACAAACCTTTCTCATAACCTGTTTTTATCAAAATGGAACACAACATAATTTTATTCATTTATATATTTGCTCTTTAGACAGATGGGATTTCAGAGTTCTTTCAAAATCTTTATAATTTTATTTTTAAAGAACTGTGATTGTTTGAGGTAGCCAGATACATAATGATAAATTGGAGCAGGCTTAGTAACTGTTTTCATATTCTACATACCCGGAAAAAAGTCAGCATGAATTTTAAGTACCTGTATTTTTTGGTTTTTTTGTTTCTTTTAGAGCAAATCTTTTTTTGTCTTTAAAAAAAATACTGGTAAAATGGTAATGAAGCAAATGCTTTCTGATATCTAATGTTACTATTTTCTTTTTCTTCAGTGGATTTGGCATGATAACATGCAGTTTCTTCAAGACAAAAACATTTTTGAACATACATATTTTGGGTAAGTTTGGTAGACTTAGTGATAGATTTTTTGTTACACATTTAAAACAAATTCTGTAAGAAATGTAACTTAACTATTTTTTAATTCTAGGTTTATGTGGCAGTTATGTAGTTGTATTCCCAGTACATTACCAGATCCTAAAGCTGTGTCCCTAATGACGGCAAAGGTAATATATAAGCCTTAGGTAGTTTTTTTCAAAATTGACTACTTTAAAATAATTAAAATTTTTTTTGCTTAATGTTTTCTTCCAGTTAAGCACCTCCTTTGTCCTAGAGACGTTTATACATTCAAAAGAAAAGGTATGTGTTTTGTTTTGTAAATTTTTGTGTCATTTATTAGAGAGCTTTTGGGTTTCTTTATCTTTAGCTCAAGTCCACGCCTTAAATGACTTTTTTCTTTTTTTTTTTTTTAGCCCACAATGCTTCAGTGGATTGAACTGTTGACCAAACAATTTAATAATAGTCAAGCAGCTTGTGAGGTGAGGTGAAATAATTCAACAAATAATGCAAAGCTTAAGATGCACTTTTTTGTTTTGTTTTCTTTTATTCTTAGATGCTACGGCAAAATTATTGTATTATAAATCATAGCAATCCCAGTGTAAGTTGTTCCTCAAATTACTTAACAGCTGAGAAGGTTATAATTTATGTCCTATCCAACACTGATGAAATAATTGATTTTTAAGTTACTTAAAAATCCTTGTGTGCCTCCCCCCAGTCTATTAGAAGGAAAAATATAGAAAGTTCAAAAGACTGTATCAGATATTTCTTAACTAATTTTGAATATTATCAGAAAATACGTGAAAATAGATATCTTCCTTGCTCCTCCAAGATAAAAATGCATATATCCTAGTATATCAGTTTATGTCCAGTTTTATATATCATGTTCTAATACATCCCTATAATAATATATCCCTAAGGATAATCTGCTCACAGGTAATGATCACTTAACCCTGTTGCCACCTTAATATCTTTTTATCATTTTTTGGTTAGCTTCCAAAGTGGTATAAACCTAAGAATGCAAGTCTTAAACAGAGGTGGGAGGTAACATGCTGTGCAGTAGATGAAATTAGTTGAAGATTTTGTGCTCGCCCGCTCTCTCTCTTTCTAACAAATAAACGAAATCTTAAAAAAAAAAAAGTTCTCTGGTGATGCCTTGGAGCAGTGGAATTAGAGAATCTGATTATTGTAGATTTCAAAGAGAAGGCTATAATTTTTTAAAACTTTGTAATGAACATTTCAAAACAAGCACTAAAGTAAGAAGATAAGGAACTCTCAGATACCTATCACCCAATTTCAACAAATAACATTGTTTTGTTTTAATCTGTGGTTATCCCCCATTCCTGTATTCAGCTGTAGTATCTTAAAGCAAACCCGGATAACTATGTATCACATATCCATAAATACTGAGTATGTATCTCTAATAAATGAGAACTTTAAAAAATATATATGTATAAACATGATTTCATTCACTCCCTGTACAGTTAGAAGTGGTTCCTTAACAACATCCAGTATTCATTTTGTGTTCACTTTTCTCTAATTATCTAAAAAATGTTTTTTTCAGTTGTCTTCTTTGAGTTAGTATTCAAACAAGGACCACATTTTGTTTTTGTCTTTATTGTAAATCAGCTTTCATCTATGACAGTTACTTTTTTCCTCTCTTTGCTACTTTGTTATTTCATCTGCAGAATTCTCCACCTGCTTACTTTGACTGATTATATCCTCCTGGTGTTAGTTAACAAGTTCCTCTGTTCCCCTCCTTTGTGATTTTTTTTTAAAGCTGTTTGATAGATCCAGAATATTGATTAGATCATCATTTGTTTTTTGTTTGTTGCCAATTCAGTTTTTTTGTTTTGTTTTTAACTAAGGATCTCCAGAACTCTCTCAAGGACTTAAAATTCTCTGTAGTTATCAGTAGTTGTGTATATGCACACACACAGTAAAATTCAACATAGGAGTTAAATATGTGATTAAGAGATATCTTGAAATCAGTAGGAAATTGTTTTAGCATAAAGAAGGGTGTTTTGGGGAGCACCTGGGTGGCTCAGTGGGTTAAGCACCAGAGTTGTGAGAGAGAGCCCTGCATTGGGCTCTGCGCTGGGTGTGGAAGTTGCTTAAGATTCTCTCTCTCTCTCCTTCCTCTCCCCCACTGTTCTCTCTCTTAAAAAAAAAAAAAACGGAGGGGGCGGCTGGGTGGCAGAGTGGTTAAGCGTCTGACTTTGGCTCAGGGCATGATCCTGGAGTTAGGGGATCGGGCCCCACATCACGCTCCTTCGCTATGAGCCTGCTTCTTCCTCTCCCACTCCCCCTGCTTGTGTTCCCTCTCTCGCTGGCTGTCTCTATCTCTGTCAAATAAATAAATAAAATCTTTAAAAAAAAAAAACGGGGAGAGGTGGTAGGTTTTTTTGTTTATCAAGAGAGCATAATTTCTTTTTAAACAGAAAATAAATCATACTCAGATTATATATTAATAGGAACAAAACGTTCTGCAGTGTGGTGTCTATGAGGACTAAGAGGAAAATAGTATTCCATTTTATTATGTTAAGGAGTGCAGGTTGCCATCAGGCAGGTTTACACTGTGATGTAAAGGGCATTCATGGAATTCTGTAACGAGATGACCCTGATTATGACTTTAGGCATTTTAGAGTTTCAGACCTTTTTTTTTTTTTTAAAGATTTATTTATTTACTTTAGAGAGAGAGTGTGTGTGTGTGAGCAGGGGGAGGGACAGAGGGAAAAAGAATCTCAACCAGACTCCCCATTGAGCATGGAGCCCACCTCGGAGCTCTATCCCACCTACCCTGAGATCATGACCTGAGCCAAAAGCAAGAGTTGGATGCTTAATCAACTGAGCCACCCAGGTGCGCCTAGAATTTTAGACTTTCTAACAGTGGAAGAATCTGTTTTGGTGAGAATTTAAAATAACTGAAACATAGACTAGAAGTAAAGTCCTTGTGTGATTTTTTTTTTTAATCCAACAAGTATTGATTGAAGGGTAATATCACACTATTTTTTTACAGTGGTTTTTGGATCGTATGGCTGATGATGACTGGTGGCCAATGCAGATACTAATTAAGTGCCCTAATCAAATTGTGAGACAGGTAAGAAAAAATTTATTTGAAAAAGAAGTGGCTTTCAAGTTAATAATTCTAAATTTGCCTGTGAAAATATTTTAACCCAGCATTCAAGGTAGTTTTGAAAAGATCGACCTCTTACCGTAAGAATCATTTTGCTATCATTTCATCAGCTTCTTGTAGCAAATCAACTATCTTTCCAACCAAGTGACTAAAATTGTTAACATTTCCTGGTTATAGGAGGATAGCTGTAAGTGCCTGTTCTCTCAGATCCTGTTTTCTCTGCTTTATGGGTTGTACTGATTCTTTTTCAGAATCTTAGATAGTCTAACTGTGGTAAGATACTGTAATGTCCTTGAAAGTTAAATGCAGTATATAACATTTCTGTGAAAGATTCTGAACTGTCACATGAATCAATTTGTTTTCCTTAAATCACTGGAAAAAATTAAAGAAGAAAAATGTAAATTATGATACAGAACCAAAAATTTAATCTGAAAAGACCACTTTTCAGTTATTACCAAGATATAACCCTTATACCATATAATTCATCAGAACCATACAGTGTAAAATTTAGTGGTTTTTAGTATATCCCCAAACTGTGCAACCATCGTCTAATTTTATAACACTAAGAGAAGCTCCATACCTATTAACAGTCACTCCCCATTTTATCCTGTTTCTTCTTTCCAGCCACTACTGGCAACCACTAACCTTTTTGTTTCTGTGGATTTGCCTATTTAATGATAAATGGAGGGGTGGCTGGATGGCTCAGTCTGTTAAGCGTCTGCCTGCACTCAGGTCATGATCCCAGGATCCTGGAATCAAGTCCCACATCAAGCTCCCTGCTCAGTGGGGAGTCTGCTTGTCACTCTCTCTCTGCCCCTTCCTCCAACTCGGGCTTTCTTTCGCATGCTCTCTCCCTCTCAAAAAATTAAATCTTTTACAAAAATAATAAATGGAGTCACACAGTGTGTGATCTTTTGTGATTGGCTTCTCTGAGCAGTATTTTCATGGTTTATGTTGTAGTGTGTATCTGTTCTTCCTTTTTATTGCTAAAAAAATTCATTGGATATAGCAAATATTATTTATCCATTCAGCAGTTGAACATTTGGGATGTTTTCACCTTTTGGCTATTTTGAATAATGCTGCTATGAACATTAGGGCACAAATACTTGTGTGGGCATATGTTTTCAGTTCTTTTGGTTATCTACCTAAGAGTAGAAGTCCTAAGTCATATAGTTACTCTAAGTTTAACATTTTAGGAACACCAAACTGTTTTTCATGGCGTCTCCACCAGTTTACATCCCCACCAGCAATTTATGAGGGTTCCTATTTTCACTGCGTCTTCTTTAGCATTTGTTACTGTCTTTTTGATTTTAGCTATCCTAATGAATGTGAAGTAGTATGTCATTGTGGTTTTGGTTTGCATTTTGCTAAAAATTAATCATGGTGACCATCTTTTCATTTGCTTACTGGCCATTTGTATATCTTATTTAGAGAATCCCCAATGCTTTTTAATCCATGTTTCTTTTGGTTAAACTTAAATCCTATTTCCTTCTCCTAGTCATTGACTTTTGGCTCTTAGGTTGTTAAAACTTTTCATTTATAGATGTTTCAGCGTTTGTGTATCCATGTGATTCAGAGACTCAGACCTGTGCATGCTCATCTTTATCTACAACCAGGAATGGAAGATGGGTAAGAAGTAACTTTTGAGCATTTTAAGCTTTTTAATGAGCTGCGTAGAGTATTTTAACTACCCACATTGAAATATTTAGTTTCAGGGCACCTGGGTGGCTCAGTTGGTTAAGGAGCTGCCTTCCGCTCAGGTCATGATCCCAAGGTCCTGGGAATGAGCCTTGCGTCAGGCTCCCTGTTCAGCGGGAAGTCTGCTTCTCCCTCTCCCTCTGCCCCTCCTGCCCCGCTCATGCTCTCTCTCTCAAATAAATAATTAAAATCTTTAAAAAAAAAAAAAAGAAAAAAGATTTAGGTTCATTTATTTAAAAATCTGTAGTAATACAAGTCAAGAAAACAGTATTGTTTTATTTATTATTTTATTTTATTTAATTAAGTGCATCTTCAAAATCCTCTACAGATAACTTCATGACTTAGTCTTTTTGTTTGGATTGATTTAGCCAGACACCATAATTAGAATCACCTACTCACACTATTGCAGTAGGTATTCACTATTACAAAGAAGAAAGAGATAAATTTAGGTTTTTAAAAATATTTCTTCTCCCAGAATATTTATCCCCAGACTTTATACTGTCTCTAAGATGTATTAAATTGTGTCTTCAGGTCAGATGATATGGATGCCTCAGTAGAAGATATTGGTGGTCGTTCATGTGTCACTCGATTTGTGAGAACTCTGTTATTAATTATGGAACATGGTGTAAAACCTCACAGTAAACATCTTACAGAGTATTTTGCCTTCCTGTATGAATTTGCCAAAATGGGTGAAGAAGAGGTAAGGCTGTATCTTGTTTATTTCTGGGATTATGTACCTATTTTCAGTATTTAAAACAATTATTTTATATTTTCAAAATCAATGTTTTTATTTTTAGAGCCAGTTTTTGCTTTCATTACAAGCCATATCTACAATGGTACATTTTTACATGGGAACCAAAGGGCCTGAAAATGTGAGTACAGTTCTCTCTCATATTGGGGATATAGGGGGCAATGTTTTCAAGTTTGTATCATGCAAGGTCATTAGATATTAGAATGCTTTAAAGACCCTTCTAGCCCTGACATTAGATAATTTTAAGAGTTTGAGTTTGGTTGGTATTTTTAATGGGTATAGCAAGAGAAGAAATAATGAAATAAATTTCATGGCAAGGCCCTGGAACAGAGCAAATACATTTAGGCAGAATAGCCACCACCTACTTTGGGGTCATATCGATAGCATGTTGTTTCAGTGAACATTTTTGTTGGCCATATTTTTAAGCCCTTGCTATTGAGTTTGTCGGAGTATTCCAAAAATTTAAGTAGCTTGGTCTATTCATAATATTAAAGCATGACATGAACTTTGTGTTGTCTATAGTGACCACGTTGGCTTATGCTCTATTTATACTATCTTCTTTAACCGCATTGCAACCCTAAGATGTAAGTACTATTGTTACCTCCATTTTACAGATCAGAAACTTAAGGCATAAAGAAGTTAACTTGTTTTAGATCACAGTGAGTTGGGCTTTAATCTTTGGTCAGATTCCTGAGCTAAACTGTTAACCATTATACTGTAATGTTCCTCAGAATATGGACTTTTACTGTCTAATTCCTGCCTGTATGGCTACCTATTTAGACAGTGTTTCTTTTGCTTTGTTAAATCATAAAATCATTTCACTCTCTTGAATTTCAAAGCAATTGAAGTCTTTGGAAGACTTGCTATTTGGATTATCTGAACACTGAAAATAAGGATTCTTTAATTTGTATAACTGGCATTTTTATTAAGTAGGAAATACTGTTATCATACTCGTATAAAATTTGATCCTGTTTTATCTTACAAAGGGCTTGCCTATAAGAAAAAAGAAATTATTAAAAGATATATCCGTGGGGGCGCCTGGGTGGCTCAGTTGGTTAAGCATCGTCCTTTGGCCCAGATCATGATCTCAGGGTCCTGGGATCGAGTCCTTCATCGGGCTTCCTGCTCTGCAGGGAGCCTGCTTCTCCCTCTGCCTGCCACTCCCCCTCTTGTGAGCTCACTATCTCGCTCTCTCTCTCTCTGTGTCAAATGGAAAAATAAAATCTTTAAAAAAAAAAAAAAATGTGGGGCGCCTGGGTGGCACAGTCGTTAAGTGTCTGCCTTTAGCTCAGGGTGTGATCCTGGCGTTCTGGGATCGAGCCCCACATCAGGCTCCTCCGCTAGGAGCCTGCTTCTTCCTCTCACACTCCCCCTGCTGTGTTCCCTCTCTCACTGGCTGTCTCTCTGTCAAATAAATAAAATCTTTAAAAAAAAAAAATGTGAGGTATAAATAGTTACAATATGAGAATCATTGTTCTTCACAGTTCTGACTGCTGTTTAAAATATTCTGAATGTTGTTTAAACTCTTAAAAGTCAGGGTTAGGCCTTTGAGTGGTTCTTCATGATGCATGCTCCTGCCACCATCTACCCTGGGTAGTTCTATGAAACAGTCAAGTTATTTTCTCTCAAGGTAATTCAATTTTAATGTATTAGTTTTAACATTTTGTTCTAGCCTCAAGTTGAAGTGTTGTCAGAGGAAGAGGGGGAAGAAGAGGAGGAGGAAGAAGATATTCTTTCTCTGGCAGAAGAAAAATACAGGCCGGCTGCCCTGGAAAAAATGATAGCTTTAGTTGCTCTGTTGGTTGAACAGTCTCGCTCAGAAAGGTGAAATGTTTCAACATTCAAAATGGTTAAAGCATGTTTGATTTTACTCCTTTTACCTAATTGTTTTACCACTAACTTCTGTTACATTAATTCCTTTTAAATTATACCACTATTCATCGACTCTTGTGGCATAAGTATTTCAGTCCTTTGTATCAGATGACTTTGTACCTCTGAGTCATGTTAGAAATATACGTTGAAGAAATATACAGTAAAATATTTAGCAAAATTATATGTGCATCCATCCTTTAACCTGGCAACACTACTTCTAGAAATCTGTTCCCCAAACACAGAAAGTTGTATGTGCAAGGATATTTATTGAAGCATTTAGTTAATAATAGTAAAATACTGAAAATATTCAAGAAGGGATTAGTTGAAAAAAGCAGGCATCCAGTCAATAGAATACTCTATTGCTGAAAAAAAGAAGTGTGGAATGTATTTGTACTACCATGGAGAGAAATTTAGGATAAATATTACCAAGTAAAAAAAGCAAGGTGGATAAAAATGTGTATAGTATAGTACCTTTTGAGGAACGGGAGGCTATGGCAGGGGCAGGGTTCAGGGGGCAGAGATTAAGAGCATGTATACCCAGTTTTCATTATTCCTCATTATGGATCGCTGTTTGCAAATTTGTTTACTTGCTGGGATTTTTTGCAGTCCCAAAATTAGTACTCATGGCTTTTACAATCACTTGTGGACTGCAGTTGTCCATGTGCAGAGTGGCAAAAAATTTGAGTTACCTGACACCTTCCTTCCTTCCCAGCCAAGGTCAAACAGGGTGACTATGACTTCTTGTTTCACTTCTCATATTGTAAACAAATGTCCTTTTCATGGTTTATGCCATGTTTTTCACATTCGTGCTTTTTCTGGTGACTTAGTGTTTAAAATTGCCCCCAAGTATAGTGCTGCTAAGTGCTATCTAGAGTTCCTAAGATCAAGAAGGCCATAATGTGCCTTAACAAGAAAATGCACATTAGGTAGGCTTCTTTCAGGTATGAGTTAATGGTATTATTTGCTGTGACTTCAGTTTTAATGAATGAACAATATATATTAAATAAGGTATTTTTAAACATAAACACACACAAAACAAGGTAACCTATTGATTGGTTGAAGAAAATGTGAGTAGAGGCTCACAAGTACTTAACCCTGTATTTCTCTTATTAGCAATGATTCAGTAATCACTAATTCAGTGTTTGCGGCATTTTATAGAACATAAGTACTACAAATAGCAAGAATTTACTGTATTTACAAAATTGAAAACTAAATCAAAAACTTAAAAAAAAGGTTTCCTGTGGTTGGGGGAGGGAAAAGCAGATTGCTGGAAAGGACAGGAATGAAAGCTTGACTTTGAATATACATTGTTTTTGTTTTTTTAGATTTAACTTGTAATCATGTAAAATGTTTCATATAATGATAAGTAAATTAATAAAATGGAATCCCTAAAAATCAAAAGCAGACTGAAGTAAATGAATTATATATTGACCTGGTGGCATAGCACCTGGAAAGGAATTCACTAAAATGACTTTAGAACACATTAATTTAACTGTAAATTCCTAGTTGTATATGAAGGACAAAAAGAATTGTAAAATTACCCTAAACTGTTCTAAGTATATTGTTCATAGTGTAATTGTGATTGTTATCCTGAAGCTAGCATATAACCTAGAATAAAGCAAATAAGTAACTGTTAATGTCATTAGAAACCAAGATTTTCAGCAAAAGACAGAAGGAATACAGATATAAAATTGTAGGTTTTTTATGTAAGTTTTTAAAACTAAATTTGAATTTGAAAATATCAGTAGAGTCTATGGTGTATTTTGTCTTAAGCAAACAAAAAATGTTCTCTATACTTCCATTTTCTGAAAAGGCTTAGAAATCCTGTCCAACTCAGAATTAGTGAGTGCCATCTAGATTGTAGTCCCTAGATATCATTTCTTATGGAAGAAAATCAGGGTTCCTTGATAAAATGGCCAATTCCAGGTCTTGGGCAAGAAATGAATGGGAAGCCTAGAACATTTTGTCATTTTGGAAAGCAGATTCTATTAAAGACTACTGAGATTATGTTAAAAGGGCAAGAACCAATTTATGGATATTCCTACTGGTCGTAGATTGGACAACCTTTGCATCAGTAGTAGAATAACTACAAGAGGACTAAAATACATGACAGATACTTTAAATCCATGAGTTGGTAATGGTGCCTAAAAACAAACAAACTACTTACTGGTAACCTTTGGAATATATTAGGAAACCAAATCATAATTTTGGAAACTTACTAATAAGAGAATGATATCAAGTGTTCATCTTACCAGCAAGAATTATACTTCATGGCAACCAAATGGTAAATGAGAGAAAGCTCGCCGACTTGGAGGTGTTTGAGCTAATGAACGAGCAAGTAATGCTGAAATTAGAATATTTGTATTTTGTAACCCAAATGAAGTAATGGATCTAGGACATGATCATCATTGACTGAAAATATTACAAAAAGACAACCTTTCATTGTGTGCCTCCTGAAGAAAGTCAGTACCACCACCTATAAAGCGTGCTTAAGATTAAACCTAGAAATGATCAAGTCTCTAGATCTAAACTACCAGTTTATAGGAAATACAAGGACAAAGGAACATTAAAGCAACACCACAAGAATACAATCAGCAAAATGGAAATGTGGGAAATTCTTCAGGACAAACCACCTACTTTCTTCAACTCATAAATTGCAAGATAAAAACAAAATTGGAGGGGAAACCAGTAGTCTGTAAGATATTTAAAAGACATTTCAACCACTTGCAACAGAGGACTTTATTTGGATCTTGAACCAACAAATTATTAAAAATTTTTTTAGACACTTGAGGTAATCATACACTGACTGGATATTGTTTGATAGGAGTTGTGGTTTTATTTTAAGTGTGAATAATGGTAGTCTGGTTCTGTTTTTTAAATTTATCTGTTAGAAATACGTACTGAGATTCTTGGATTAAATGATAAAATACCTGCTTCAGAACAGTACACATTGAGTGAGTGGGAGGTACAAATGAAACAAGACTGAGCATGAATTAGTAATTTGAAGCTGAATAATGGGATACTTCCATTATCTTATTATTTTTGTATGTACCTGAAATTTTCTATAGTAAAGAAATATGCAGAAGTTGTAAACTGGTAACTGAAACTCTTTAGTATTTCTTAGAAGTTCGTTTTGTTTTGAAGGGTCTCATGTCAAAAAAAAAAAAAATCAGACCCATCCTAGTTTTATAATAGACAAAAATATTGAGTTAATTAAATGGGAAATAAAGTAGGTTTGGGCTTCCATACATCAATTCTGGAATCTTGAAAAATTGTCTAAAAGATGTCTATCTAGCAAGTAATTTTAGCTAGGAGAAAGTTCAAAAATCATTTTGTATTGGTGGCTTGGTACAGTTTTGATTGAATTGACAATTTTGATGCATGTCATGAAGCAAATAGCTATAAAGTAGCACAGAGAGAAGAAAACTTATTTCCACTGATGTTTCCTTTCAGGCATTTGACGTTATCACAGACTGACATGGCAGCATTAACAGGAGGAAAGGTAATACTTTGTATATTAGAGGATTTGATCATCTCACAAATAATAATGGTTCTTAAATGAACAACTTTTACTTTTAACAGGGATTCCCCTTCTTGTTTCAACATATTCGTGATGGCATCAATATAAGACAAACTTGTAATCTGATTTTCAGCCTCTGTCGATACAATAATCGACTAGCAGAACATGTAAGTGCTGAGAAACAGTCTTAAAGCTTTTTGGTAATTTTAAAAAGAATGTTCTGAAATCCTCCTTTTTTTTTTCTTTTTTTAGATTGTGTCTATGCTTTTCACATCAATAGCAAAGTTGACTCCTGAGGTATGTACACATTAGTTAAATTATGTTTTTAAGACTACTAGTGCTTTCAACTAAACCTTTCTAATTGTTCTTGGAAAAAATATATCAAGGTTTCTCCCATAACACAGCTTATTTTTCAGTATGTAACTTGAATAAGCTGAGTTACTCCTTTCTGTCTTACTATCATAAATGTAATTTTCCCAGTTAAATATAAATTTACGTATAAGTTCAACATATTGGAGTGCCACATAGATACTGAACTTGAAAGTTGTTTGATTTTAAGCATATATCGTAATTGTGTTCAAGAAAAAAGTAGACTAACCAGATGAAAAAACGTGGAAATATAATAATACAGCACTATACAAAAGTATTTTTGTAGACTGGTAATGTTCTAGCTGTATGATACTTTGTCAAATATTAATGTATATTACACCTTAGAGATCAAGGGATGCTACAAGAAACTTTTAAGCTAAATTATTCTATGAATAAGGTGGTCTCATTAATAAAAGTTTTGATTGTTTTTTTCCAAATTGATATCCAGAAAAATACATGTGTTTCTGTTACATGGGGTGCCCATGCAGTTGACTTTGTATCCCAAGTTGATCATGCTGCTTTATATAGTTGAAGTTTATATGCAGGAGTATTGAGGTCTGCTAACCTAACACAGATTTAAATGTGATGTGTAGAGGAGTTTTACATATTTCTTTTCTGCTGAAACAGGTGGATTCAAGTACATTTAAATACACAGTTATGTATATGTCTTACAGGCAGCCAATCCTTTCTTTAAATTGTTGACTATGCTAATGGAGTTTGCAGGTGGACCTCCAGGAATGCCTCCCTTTGCATCTTACATTCTACAGAGGATATGGGAGGTAAGTACTGCAGTAGATGTTCCAGTATTTCTTTTTCTGAGAATTTTATTTTTCTAACAAAGTCATTACCAGTTTAAGTACCAGTTTCTTACTTGGGTAATCCAAAATGGTTTTAGTGGGTCACAAGTCAGGGAAGAAGACATGCTTTAGTCAGGAGGTTTGTGGGGGAGAGAGAAATGTTGTCTTACCTCCCACAGGTTTGAAGACTGTTGTAGAGTCATAAAAAATCTTTGGCCAGTCTAGTGTTTTCATTCCCTTCCCCTTAAAAAAGATTCTGTAAAGTGATAGAATCTTAGGAATACAAGCTGAGCGTTTTCAGCAGTTGACAGAAATGGTACAGGAAGTACCAACCACATCCTTTCCTTCAGAGTAACTGCTGGGGTCACAGACTTTTCTTTAGTGAATGTTGGGAAAACCTGCTCTGTAGACCAGGGGTCGGCAAACTTGCTTTCTCACTGGTCAGTTAGCACACATTTTAGGCTTTGTGGGCCCTGTGATAATCTTTTGCAGCCACTCAACTGCCATTTTAGCCTAAAACCATCTAGACAGTACATAAATGTGTGGGTATGGAACTGGCCTGAAAGCCAAATCTAGATTCGTAAGATTTCTCTATCCCATGAAAAAAAATCTCCCCAGCAGTGCAGTTACTACTTTTCATTTTCATGTGCAATGATAGATTGGGCACACAATAAGAAAAATAAAGATGAGGGTTCCTGGGTGGCTTAGTTGGTTGAGCGACTAACTTCGGCCACGGGATGATCCTGGAGTCCTGGGATCGAGTCCGGCGTTGGGCTCCTGTTCAGTGGGGAGTCTGCTTCTCCCTCTGACCCTCCCCCATCTCATACTCTCTCTCTCTCTCTCTCAAATAAATAAATAAAATCTTTTAAAAAAAAAAAAAGAAAGAAAAATAAAGATGAGAAACTTTAGAGAATTAGAAGCACTTTTAAGTAAATTTATGAATTTAATAAGACCTAAACGTCATTGGGTTCTCTTATTGGTTCTGTGTTAAACTTCTTGGTCATTTTAATTTTATTTTATAAACTACTGACAGATTTTTCTGAATATTTCCTTTTGATAAATACAGTTTTAAAAATGGAGAGGAGCACCTGGGTGGCTCAGTCAGTTGAGTGTCCGACTCTTGATTTTGGTTCAGGTCATGATCGTCAGGGTCGTGAGATGGAGCCCTGCATCAGGCTCCGCACTGAGTATGAAGCCTGCTCTTAAGGTTCTCTTTCTCCTGGTCCTTTTGCCCCTCCCCCCTTAAAAAAAAAAAAGTAATTAAAAATAAAAAAGTAAAAATGTAGAAAAACATGGGCGAAACTTCTCTTAGCTCTAGTTTTCAAAAGACTGTTTTGGCTTTAAGTGTTTAATGGCATATACCAAAAGTAAGTAAAAAAGTAACTCCTCAATTGGTTTTATAGTCTCTTCTTGTCATTTCAATTTTAGGTAATTGAATACAATCCTTCTCAGTGTTTGGATTGGTTGGCAGTACAGACACCCCGAAATAAACTGGCACACAGCTGGGTCCTACAGAATATGGAAAACTGGGTCGAGCGGTTTCTTTTGGCTCATAATTATCCTAGAGTCAGGACTTGTAAGTCAAATATTCAGAACTTAAACCATTTGTTGTTCCAAGTTTTGCTTTTTTGTTTTGTTTTTTAAGGCAATTATAGTTAATTCCCATTGTTGTACAGTACAAAGGCTCTTGGAGATATTGTTCTTAAAGGCCAAAGTTACATGGTACTCAGAAATGGCAGTGTTTTGCAAATATCTACAGTGCTTTGGGTGTTTTAAGGATAGGAAACTGTCGTGTCTTGGGTGACATCACCACCATCACCATTTTTGTTTCCTTGCTTGATAGATTACAAAGCATGATCAGCATTAAGTGAAGAATGTAGAGGATCAGAAAATCCTATCTTAAAAGTAACTTTAAGGCTAAGAAGAAAGCAATAAAAAGGCATAGAACAAATTGAGAGAAAATACTCAATGAAATCAGAGTTAAATGATAAACACCTTTACACGGGCTGGAAGAAAATAAAGCTCTTGGAAGACAGATGGACAAATACAAAAATTGATACTTTACAGATTAGAAAATTGCTTGTAAATAGAGTATGTTCTCCTTTGATAATATTCAAAGAAACAAAAAGGTTTATTTTTAAAATTTCTTTAATCATTAAATTTAATCATTAAAATCATTTTTCCTAGCTGTCTACTGAAAGGGCATAGAATCAGTGCTACTGCAACAGCAACATGCACATCAAATACCCCCAGATCCATGTTTCTAAAGACCATTCTCCAATAAAACAAATAACAGCTCTTTGAAGAAATGGCAGGTAATACACAAGATGAGCCTGGAGCATCCTGTAGGACCAGAAAGTAGAGAAGTACTCAAAAAACAAAATGATGGGGCTTTGTCAAAGGGACACACAGTCAACCTGAAAGAATTCCCAGTGACTAAAGCTGGAACAATTTGAGTAAAAAAATAAATAACATAGTACTGGATTATGCCCCCAAGTATAAAATAAATACCTATGAGTCCATATTGATAAATTATCAAATAAATGAGAGGAGACAAATCTCCTATACAGAAGAATTCTAAGTAATTTATGTACATCCGCCTTCCAAGGAGGTAGAACTGAACCTCCTTTCAAGGAGTAGGGAATAATGGGGAATGTAACTTTTTTTTTCCTTCAAATTTTTATTCAAATTCTAGTTAATACACAGGGGAGTGTTGGTTTCAGGAGGATTCAGTGATTCATTTTGTAAAACACCCAGTGCTCATCATACCAAGTGCCCTTCTTAATTCCCATCCCCCACCCACCTTCCTCCATCACCCCTCAGTGTATTCTCTGTCTTTAAGAGTTTGGTACAATTTTTGGGTAACGTAACTTTAAGTGTGGCAATTTGACAAACATTAACTCAGCCAGATGATTATGGTTAATATCATCACTGATGTGTGTTGATAGCGGATACCCTTGATATAATATGATATAAAGAGCACTTTACCTGTATGGTCTTCCTTACAAAAACCCATCATTTGAGTCTAAAAGTGATAAACATCAGACCCAATTCGAGGGACATTGTTCAAAAATACCTGACCCCAAGTACTCCTTTAAACTGGGAAGCTTTTCCATACACAAGAAGAGTCTGAGAAACTGTCACAGCCAACAGGAGCTTAAGGAGACATGATTAAATGTAGTATATCCTAGGTGGGATCTTAGAGCCAAAATAAAAGAACATTAATGGGGCTCCTGGGTGGCTCAGTGGGTTAAGCATTTGCCTTCGGATCAGGTCATGATCAAGGCATGGGATTGAGCCCCGCGTCTAGCTCCCTGCTCAGTGGGGAATCTGCTGCTCCTTCTGCCTCTGCCCCTCTCTCCACTCATGTGTGCTCGCTCGCTCGCTCTCTCTCAAATAATTAAAATCTTTAAAAAAAAATTAAAGCAAAACTAATAAAATCTAAAGTATGGAGTTTAAAAGTAATGTGTCGGTATTGTTTCCTTAGTTAAATGTACTAAAGTAATAATAGATGTTAATAATAGGAGAAAAGGAGAGAAGAGTGTATGGGAACTGTGTCTGTTCTGCCTATTCTAAAATAAAAGTTTATTTAGGAAAAACACCTTGTACTGGTGAGTACATGGATTGGCATCGGTGCTTAGAGGCTTGTTTTTCCTGCCAGTTTATATAACCCCGTAGTAATGGGTTATTTGTAAGTACTGACATGTATGCTGATTGGCATTCATGTCCTGACTTCTGACCGACCGTAAGACAATAAAAAATCTGAACCAAAAAAATCTGCTGAACCAAAAAAAATCAAAAGTTTTTCAGCTGTTACATCTTATATTGATGACAGTACTGAGGAAATGGCATTCTCCTACATTGCAGTGAAATTTTAAGGAAATATTACCCTTTGAAAGGCGCTTTAGCAATACTCACTGAGATCCTTCAAAATACTTTGCCTTTTTCAATTCAAGTATTCCAATATAAGTAAGTCACCTAATATGTGAATGCTTAAATAGCATTATTTTTGATTATGAAAAATTAAAAACTGGATGTTCAGTTGGGAAATAGTTACAGTGAATCATTTAAAAATTATAATAGACTGTAGTAATATGAAAATGTTTTTGACATAATGTAACTTGAAAAAACAGCCCAAATATTTGAATAGAATCAATATAACAAGAATTATAGTAACATGTATAGAAGAAAAACTGAGAAATAGTTTTAAATCCTACAAAATTTTAAGGAATGCCTTAGAATGTTCAGAGAAAAAAAGAAAAATGGAGACATCTTAAAATAGTTGAAGAGTTGCCACATAGAAATGAAGATAGATGTGTTCTAAGTTTTCTATAGTATAGAACTAAATGAAGAGACTGTTGAGTCACAGTAAGGTAGTTTTTAGCAAGATGGTCTATTCTTCCATATTGACCTTCCTAGAAGTTGTATATTTCTCCCAAGCAGAGCTTATTTTTTATTTAGAAGCGGATAGCTCTTAAATAAATAGATGGTTTGGTATATAATAAAGCAAAACTAAATGTTTTTTAACATTTAAGAATTATTTATTTAAGTGGGTCTTTGGTAGAGCGTTTTGAACTTTTCATTGTTTGAAAATTTTTCGCAATAAAATATTGGGATAAAAGTATTTAACTTAGGGGCGCCTGGGTGGCATAGTCGTTGGGCGTCTGCCTTCGGCTCAGGGCGTGATCCCGGAGTCCTGGGATCAAGTTCTGCATCGGGCTCCTCTGCTGGGAGCCTGGTTCTTCGTCTCCCACTCTCCCTGCTTGTGTTTCCCCTGTCGCTGGCTGTCTCTCTCTGTCAAATAAATAAATAAAATCTTTAAAAAAAATATTTAACTTAAACTGAATAAGTTTTTTCTAATCACAAATTACTTTTCTTGGGCGCCTGGGTGGCTCAGTCATTAAGCGTCTGCCTTTGGCTCAGGGCGTGATCCCGGCGTTCTGGGATCGAGCCCCACATCAGGCTTCTCCGATGGGAGCCTGCTTCTTCGTCTCCCACTCCCCCTTCTGTTCCCTCTCTCTCTCTCTCGCTGGCTGTCTCTCTCTGTCAAATAAATAAATAAATAAAATCTTTATTAAAAAAATTACTTTTCTTAATAGAGACTTATACAAAGATTGGCCAGGATGACCCCTATATGCCAAGTTTTAATATTGGAAACGGTTACCAATATGAGCCTAACCAGAGCAACATATAGGTGAAAAAATATGTAGAAATGAAGTATTGTGCACAAAGTGGTACCTAAGGTTTAATTTGAAATCTGTAAAATAGGTTATAATTAATTTTAGGGTTTGTAAAATTTTTATTTTATATGTTATTTGCTTTAACAGAACATTGGAAATTATCAGATTATAGGTAGAATAGTGGGAGACAGAATTAGTAGATGTATTGAAAAGAGCTAAACTGAGGCATGAGAGTCCTTGAGGAGGCTCTGTGGTGGTGGTTTTTAGGAGGATTAGCTTCTGAATCTATCTGGGTTTGAATTCCAGCTCTGCCACGAGATGTGTAACACAGATGTAGTCTTACTGTTTTCAGTCCAAGTGAAAGTGGGACTGAAAGTGGGGATAGTAAAAGTAGTGCCTCCTAAACAAAGTTATGGTGTTAAATAGTATAAACATGTGATAAATGTTAGCAATTCTTGTTGTTGTTGGATCATTATCATTATTGTCGTCATCATCATTATCATTTCCCAGGGCTAAATCTGAGCTGCACCTCTTTATCTGTGTGATTTTGGTCTTTGCCTCTCCAAGATTCAGATTTTCCAATGTAACATCACCTGTCTCCAGAATGATTGTGGGGATTAAATGAAGTAATATTTTCAAATATTACTATAAATTTATATATATACATTTATATATTACTAAATATTACACACCTAACTCAGTGCCTTGCACACATAGTAACTGTTTTTACAGATATGAACTCAACTAATGAGTTATTTACGTCTCAGAATTGTATGCTTAATAACATTTTTCAGATATGTTGAAGAAGGGAGGTTTTTTTTTGCGTTCATAGTCAACCTAGAAGCTTCCAATTATGGAATGAATAAATCATGGGGATAAAACAAACAATATAGGGAATACAGGCAATGATATTGTAATAGTATTGTGTGGTGACAGATGGTAGCTGCACCGTGGTGAGCACAGCATAACATAGAAGTTGAATCACTGTGTTGTACACCTGAGACTAATATAATGTTGTGTGTCAACTGTACCCAAGTGAAAAAATTTTAAAAATACAAATTTAGCCTAGAAGAGTTTTAAAGATTTTTCCAAAGTTAATGTTCTGTAATTGGTGTGTGTGTGTGTGTGTGTGTATATATATATATATAATCTTGTACGTTACAATGAACTTTAAAATAGACTATCTCATTCTGTGTTTATAACTATTTTATTGTTAATCTCTATAAATTACTACAAAATAACTTACCCTTATTTTGTAAAGAAGAAGAAAAGATGCTAACACATTGAATGTTTTGATCACGTCAGACAGCCTTAGCTAGGTCTTCTGGCTCCAAATGCTGTGTTCTTCCTGTTAAGCCATATTATTTCCTAAGAAGAAATGAAATGATCAAATAAGTGGAAAATTCTACATCTGGGGAAAGCTAACAGAAGTTTAAAACTGTTTCTATTAATGTGATTATTTTTGCCACTTAAAAAATCACAATGACAGAATGGATGGCGTCTGTTTTCATCATTCCTTGAGATTTTTCTGCGGAGCCAGTGGTAGGGCAGAAAGATATTAAGAAATGTTCATGTCCCTTAATTTTTATTCATTTGAAGTTTTAAAGAGAAGAGTGGCTTTGTGTTTAATGACTGCTCTTCAGTCTGTTTTATATCTTGTAAGGATCTGACAGTTTTGTTTTACATTTTATAGCTGCAGCTTATCTTCTGGTGTCCCTTATACCAAGCAATTCATTCCGCCAGATGTTCCGGTCAACAAGGTCTTTGCACATCCCAACCCGTGACCTTCCACTCAGTCCAGACACAACAGTAGTCCTACATCAGGTCTACAACGTGCTCCTTGGTTTGCTCTCAAGAGCCAAACTTTATGTTGATGCTGCTGTTCATGGCACTACAAAGCTAGTGCCGTATTTTAGCTTTATGACTTACTGTTTAATTTCCAAAACTGAGAAGCTGATGTTTTCCACATATTTCATGGATTTGTGGAACCTTTTCCAGCCTAAACTTTCTGAGCCAGCAATAGCTACAAATCACAATAAACAGGCTTTGCTTTCATTTTGGTACAATGTGTGTGCTGACTGTCCAGAGAATATCCGCCTTATTGTTCAGAACCCAGTGGTAACCAAGAACATTGCCTTCAATTACATCCTTGCTGACCATGATGATCAGGATGTGGTGCTTTTTAACCGTGGGATGCTGCCAGCCTACTACGGCATTCTGAGGCTCTGCTGTGAACAATCTCCCGCATTCACACGACAGCTTGCTTCTCACCAGAACATCCAGTGGGCCTTTAAGAATCTTACACCACATGCCAGCCAATACCCTGGAGTGAGTAAAATTGATAATTCTATCTGTATCTTCAAATTGATTGGAAATAACCTATCCCCCCCCCCCATTGTGGGAAATGGTAACAAAATATGGATGTATAGTTTAACTTGAACTGTTCTTTCTTAAGGACTTAATGTGTATTTATTTTCTTGAATACATGTATAAAATGCTGTATTACTATAAAATTGATAAGTAATATGGATAATTTTTCTTAGGTTGATGTTGAAATTTTATCTCCAATTGAACTTAGCTCTTTTCGTTTGTGTTTTTTAAATGTCTTTTATATGTACTTAATGAAAAAAGTCAGCTTTATGGTACAATTTTAGGGAAGTATTTATCGTTTAGATATTTATCATTAAGATCTACATGCTATTCTAAGCTGTGAGCTAGACGATATTTTTATCTTAGCTATAGTATTCCCTAGTGTTTTTTTTTTCCTCACTCTACATTCAGGTGAACGAAGTGGATAAGGGGTCTATCAGGATACAAATATATGCAGTCTAAATCTGATTCCTGTTTTTCTGCAGACTATTTGTAGGTTTCATATTAAAACTTTCTCCCTTCACATATGGCTGTCATTCCTGGATATTTCTTTTCACTGTTTCTTCTTAACTCTCTTTTGTAAACTGAAGATTACACCAAGAAGATATAAATCTAGAAAAGGGGTTGGAAGGAGAGTGCAGAATACTTTTTTCAGCCTGTTGTAAACCCAGAGACCACACACTGCTAATGTAAGAAGTTTTTTGCTAAATGGGAGATGGTGGGAGTGGAGAAGCAGGAGCTTTTTCAAGACATCCAACATTTACTTAAGAGTTTAATCAAATGAACGTGATGAAGAATATTTTAATTATTGGTATCCTCGAATTGTGTAACTTTTTTCCTGTTGAAGAAAGGACCTTTCCTGTCCTTCAGATATGATGTAGTAAATTGTTCTCACCCAGAAAGAATAACCTAGTTTCCAGCCAGGAAATTTAGAATGCTTAGAATAGAAGAAAAAGAGTGAGTATATTAAGTACCAAAAGAGGTTCAAAGCCAAGGCTTTAAGACAGAAGGAAACAAATGTGAGAGTCTGCCTGACCTCAAAGGAGTCAGGACAGGATTTATCAAGATTCATCAAAATTCAGTGGATTTTCTTTATCACATTCACATAAATAATATTTGACTTAGTTACTAAACATGATATCCATGGTTAAATATACCTTTTTGAGTGTTGGGGGAGTTAGAATATTTATTTACCTGATAGTGTTATTTCCTGACATCAATAAAATATAACATCTTTTATTGTAGAGCTTAACTATTGGAGATTTTCATGAAAATGGTGCTTAAGTCAATTTTTGCATGAAAATTATGGAGTCGGGGGTTTTCAGTTCACTGATAAGTATGGCCACATGCCCATGCTAAATGAGTGTATAAACCCACAGTTAGCAATTTTACTTAAATATTAGTTCCCACATTTCATCCATCAGATAACTTGAACTAACCATTCATCAGTCCAGAAAGAGCATTCCAAATGTTAGCACAAAGGGTTTTCTCAGATATGGTATTAATACAAATGTAAATGAGGGCTATAAAATTTTGTGAGAAGTTATGATTTCTCATTAAAGAAACAGGGGCAAAGGATTGGTGTAGCATATCTGGACATCCATTTGAAGTTACAAAGCTCTAGTGCTTTAAACAGTATTAAGACTAAACATGAACCCTAAAAATGAGTCTTCCTGAAAATTTGATTATTTACTTTTAGTGAATAATATATTAAATTTTTAAAATAGAATCTGTTGCTAATTTTATAACTTTTTGAATGGTAGTATAATCTGATTTCATTTGTATAATTTTAAGAGCCGGCTAGTGGGCATAACATTCAGAAATGAGAAGCAAACATTCTAAAATGTTGTAGGGTTAAAAGATCACCATGATGCTTATTTACCCTTTTTAGGCAGTAGAAGAACTATTTAACCTGATGCAGCTGTTTATAGCTCAAAGGCCAGATATGAGAGAAGAAGAATTAGAAGATATTAAACAGTTTAAGAAAACAACCATAAGTTGTTACTTACGTTGCCTAGATGGCCGCTCCTGCTGGACTACTTTAATAAGGTAAAAAGATGTTTTCTGGTGTTTTTTTAATTTGTTTTGTTTTTCCAAGTGAGGGAGTGGGGACCATCCTTTTGACACTTAAAGAGTTATAATTATTTATAACTGAAAGTTTACCGGTTCTTTAAGGTGATTAGGGAAGCATTTTTGCATTCAGTCACCTTGGAAGGATTCATCTTTTAAAAATTAATGAGCTACCTTTGAATAGCTTTTGTTTTCATGATTTGGTTTTGGATTGTTTTATATGTATTTTATCAGTATCATAGAATCAGTGTTGGAAGGAATCTTAATGTGCAGTCTTACACCTAAAGCTTGAATCCTCTTCTTTCTTGTGATTCATCCTGTCTTATGCTTGGACAGTTTAGTTCTAGAGGCCTCCAGGAACAGCTTTCTCCTTCTTTGGATGAGACTTATTATTAATATGTTTTTCATTCTATTTAGCCCAGATTTACATATCTTTTTTAACTGTAGGAATTAGCCAAAATAACAGAACATCATCTTTATAATTGTTCAGAGTTACAGAAGTTATTGAATGGCTGTGAAGGAAGTCTACAACAAATTACACATAATTCCCTTTAACTGTGGAAATAAAGTCCAGGTTAATTTCTTAAAGTGCTTCTGTATATTACATCTAAGACTTGGAGGTAATGTCCTTTATTAGGCACACAGTTTTTGGCAGTCCTTCCTTGAAAATAATAGTATTTTATGCTTAACACAAGGTAAGGTTATTTCAGATTATCTTCCTCAGAAAACTTTCAAATTTGAATCTTTATTACTACACAAAATGAATTAATTATGGTTTTGCTAGGAGTCTAAAGGAAGGGATTCTTTTAAAATTTTGGCATTAATTTTGAACACATTGTGTTTCTAAGGTTTACTACTTAAAGCTTATTCTCAAAAAAAAAAGACTTTGAGCTTTCTTAATTCTTTTTTTGAAAAAAGGAAAGAAAACATCCAAGTGAAGTAGAAATATTCAGTTGTACTACGTATAGCAGCAGTTTCCAGTACCTAATAATGAAATTGGGTCTATTAATAGAGCAATACAACTACTTTTGATAATTACATAAATTTTCAAGACCAAAATGCACTTAATGTTTTTCCCCCTCATGTTTCTCTAAGAACCAGCTGACAAGTGCTTGGGTAGTTAAGTGTATTTTGTTGTTATCCTGAGCTTAACATAATTTAGAAGATAAACCCGTTATAAAAATAAGCATTGTTTATACTGAAACTTTAAAAATATTCACATGATACCTCTCTTGCACCATTGAATTGTTGACTAGACACTAGCAGACAAAACTTTTCTCCATGTTAGAGGGTTTTTCTTTCTTTTCTTCTCTTTCTTTCTTAGATTTTATTTATTTATTTGACACAGAGAGAGACAGCCAGCGAGAGAGGGAGCACAAGCAAGGGGAGTGGGAGAGGAAGAAGCAGGCTCCCAGCAGAGCATAAAGCCCGATGCAGGGCGATCCTAGAGCACTGGGATCACGCCCTGAGCCAAAGGCAGACGCTTAACGACTGAGCCTCCCAGGCGCCCCTCTTAGAGGGTTTCTTAATATCAACTCCTTTTATTACATTACTAGAAAACAAATATAGCAGTCTCTCTCCTATAGGTAGAAAAGAGCCTAAATTATAGTTTTCTTCTATTTTTTATCACCTAAGTTTTCCATTCTGAGTTCTTAACCTGGATTTTTTGTATTCTAGTGCCTTCAGAATACTATTAGAATCTGATGAAGATAGACTTCTTGTTGTATTTAATCGAGGGTTGATCCTGATGACTGAGGTAAATATTTTATTTCATTTTACTGTCGATATAGCTCATTTTAATGTTCTCACCAAGGCTTGGTGGTATGTGTGTGTGTGTATTTAGAGTTTATGCTAGACCGTTTTACAGGTATCTGGATTTTGATTATATAGATCAGTAAATGCTAATTTATATTCCAAGAATGATTAGGTCACAGTTTTTAGGTTGCTGTTTTCTTTGTCCATAGTAATTCCATACTTTTCTTATTTTGTATTTAGAACAACCACTGGAAATAGACTGATTTTATTCATTCCCTTTGTAAGGGTAGAAATAGATAAAGTTCATATGATCTAATCACTGACACATAATTTCTCAAGAGCTCACGTATTTGATCATTAAGAAACTGCGATTAGCATCATGAGAGGAAGCATTGAGTGTTACAGGTATTAAAATCACCTATTCATTCTTCCCACAATTCTTGAACATCCACAAACTGTGAGATGATTTTAAAGCCATAGAGGTGCATTTTACCCCTTAGTCTAATAAAGGAGAGAAAACAAAAGAGTATATGCCAAAAGTACCATGAGAAGTAGGAGGTAGGATAGTTTTCTTCAGTTAATGGTATTATAGAATAGGAATACATGTTTGAAACTGTACTTTGTAGAATTTGGACTTGTAAAGATAAATGGGAGAGCATTTAATTCAGATGAATACTTGGTCAGCAGAGGCAAGAAAGTATTGTCGTATTTGAAAAATGCCAAGTATTTCTGTTTGGTTAGAATAAAGGGTATGTGAAAAGTAGTGAGAATTTAATTATTTCGTGCAACAGATGTTTGAATATCTACTCTGTGCCCGGCATTGTGCTAGGCACTGGGGATGCAGCAGTGAGTAAGACAGACATGGTTCCTATCCTCACAGCTTACAGGTTAAATGCCACACAAGTACATTGTTCAGATTATGTAATACCGTCGATTCCAGAGTGTGGATTTTGAACTTTGACTTGTGGATAGTATATAGGTTATGGGGAACTGATTCAAGAAGATTAGAAAAAAATCTTTGTGTAGAATGAAGTAGGAAAAAAAGAATTGAAAGATTTTTAACAAGCCAATTGACTGAAGGAATTCTTCCTTCTGGAGCTCTTTTTCCTTATTCGGACTTACTGTTGACAACCATTTCACCATTGTCTTCCTTCCCAAAGCCCTGGAAAGTTAAAGCAGTCGCCCATTCTATCCAGTCTTCCTGTTGCCTGCTGCTTTGTAATTTCTAAGGTTTGTGGTCTTAGAGCAAACAGTAACCAAAAACAAACTGATTAAACAAATTACTACTTCAAACCAAAATTTATGTATAAAATATTAGCTCTGAAAGTGAGCACTGTTTTGTATTTTAAAGAGCTGACTTGAGAGAATTTGACTTTTAGGTAGAAAGGAAAATACATTTGCTTTGTGCACCTGTGCACACACATAGAGTCTGAAAACATCTGTCATAAAGGATGAGTACTACCATTTTGTGCCTCAGTAAAGTAAAAATGAAGTTTTCCATTTTTTAAAATCACTTGTAGTCTTTCAACACATTGCACATGATGTACCATGAAGCCACAGCTTGCCATGTGACTGGAGACTTAGTAGAACTTCTGTCAATATTCCTTTCGGTTTTGAAGTCTACATGCCCGTATCTTCAGAGAAAAGGTTTGGTCATTCCTACTTCTTATTTTTGTTACTTTCAACTATTAAAGAGTGAAATAAGGATTTCAAACCACATTCTTCAGAGAATTTGTCTTTATCTCTGGTTTATGTACAGAAGATGGGGCTGATGCTGGCTAACCATCAGGAAATGTTCACCATGACCTGGTATAAGGCTGGAGTGCTCTTGTTTAATTTGTTATGCCTGTCTGAAAAATAGGCAGGCATCTACAAGTGTTAAGATTTAAGAGACTGGGAAACACTTCCAAGCACAGTAACAAAATGGGTATTTTGTAAAGGTTCTCCAGCTGGAAACCTCGATGGCTTAGGTTAGATCATTTTTAGTTTCAAGAGAAATAACCAAAACTATCTCTTGTGTCCCTGTAAAATTGCCTGTGAACTCTGAATATCATATAAATTTCTAGAAAACAGACATGTTTATCTCTAAAGTATGTGCTTTAAGAAATCTAGCAGGTTTCACAGTAGTAGCCATCTCATGAAAATGATCCCTTAGCTTTCACCAAAGATGTTTATGTCATTAATTTGATTTTCTTAGTGCAAGCATTCTGTAGATAAAAACAGAAAATAATTGTGTGGAAACTTGAACTCAAATGGCATATTTATGTATGCTTTTGTATTTGCAGATGTGAAACAAGCATTAATTCAGTGGCAGGAGCGAATTGAATTTGCCCATAAACTGTTAACTCTTCTTAATTCCTATAGTCCTCCAGAACTTAGAAACGCCTGTATAGGTAAGTTACTTGGAAAATATATCTGTGTAAAAACCTAATGAATGAAGATTTTTGTGGAATATTCTTTGTAGGATGTGATATTCTGCAAGGTTTGGAAGACATTTGTACTTTTTATGTGTAACTCACACTGGCCAGCAGGTTCTAGAAAATCTAGTTATGTTTCTTAACATGCCAGTAATTACGTTATATGATCACAGGCAGGTCATGTAATATATCTGGGCTCTTTGACCTTAGGTTATGTCTAGATCTCTTCCAGCTCTGAAATGTTCTGGTCCTATGTAAGTAAGGTAGGATCATGCAAATGTTTTGTAAAGGAGAGCTGATACTGTAAAGGGTTGGGGAGATTATTTTACTGCCTGTTCTCTTACCTGAAGGATACTTGTAGTACTTGTTCTTAGACTTCAAGTATTTTACCTTTTTATTGATTACATATTTATAATAAAGTGATAATTTGTGCCTGTTAAATGACCCCCCCATTTTAAATTTATAATGTATTTTTTAGTAGTTTAGAAGCTATTTAAAGTCCTCTTTAGAGACTAACTGTTTATTTCCAGTTTCTCAAAATGACATGAATAACTGACTGTCATGTATAAGCAGTCATTTTTGGCAAGCTTTGGCCTGATGTTCTGTGGAATTACTGGCCTATACTTCAGTAACCTCTGATTGCCAGTACACTCATCATGAGCTTTACTTCTATGTGATTAGGGGATGAGCATCAGTCCAGCCAACATCCTGAAACATTAAAAGTAGACTAAGGATTATGTCTTAGATCCAAAGAACTTTGAGCCTTAGATTTCTGTCTAAGTTGTTTCGGTTGATTTTATGAAAACATGTCATCAGTGTGCATTAAATATTTCCTTTAATGTACTTCTTCTCCATGATGCTTCTCTTGGATAAATAAAATACAAATAAATAGTTTTAAACTTTGGTTTCTAAATGATGCCATCTTATTAATAACTGGGTTGATCCAGATTTGATTGAGCATCAGACAGAATTTCTCTGTGTCAGCAGCTAAAACAGTTTTAGACTCATTAAACCTTTTCACCCACCATACTGCAACTAGTCACCTTAACAGGATTTGTGAGTGTTCCAAAGAAAGCAAGTTAGATATACTCCAGCTTTTTAATTCTCATATTGTGTTTTTATTTTCAGATGTCCTCAAGGAACTTGTGCTTTTGAGTCCCCATGACTTTCTTCATACTCTGGTTCCATTTCTACAACACAACCATTGTACTTATCATCATAGTAATATTCCAAGTATGTATTCATCTAGCACAGTACTTGAATGTGGTTGGCATTTAATCTTTCTGCACACTGAAGCATGGAGATTTATTTTTTCCATTTATTCTTATTGTACACTTTTAATGTCTTAGTGTCTCTTGGACCTTATTTCCCTTGTCGAGAAAATATCAAGCTAATAGGAGGGAAAAGCAATATTCGGCCTCCGCGCCCTGAACTCAATATGTGCCTCTTGCCCACAATGGTGGAAACCAGTAAGGTATGTTGGGATGCCAGGAAAACCATGTTTCTGTAGTACACAGTAATTTGAAATTTCCCCTCTGGCAGTTATATTAGACTTAAATGACCATTTTGTGGATCCTAAGAAGATTAGACTCATTTGGACTTTTTCCTTTTAGTGCTCTGAAATGTTGGTTGAGTATTTGCAAAATCAACAATAAGCACAAGTAGCTTTTTCCTCCCTCAAAAAAATTCCCTAATAGAAAGTCTTACTAGTATTTGTCACTAGGCTAAATTATAACTGGGTCATATATCTAAAACTGAAAAGCCAAGTTAGGTATTTACTATTGTTTAAATTTGGCCATATAATCAATGACTTCTTTTATTGCCCTTTAATTATAATCCTTGACCTAGGCTTAATATCACTGATTGATAGATTTATCATTTGTAGTCTGATTCTTCTCTTCTAATGCATATCCTAAAATAATGCTAATTCTAAATTATAGAGAGAAGGTACATTGACACAAGATAATTTATCTCAGTTTCAACATTTTTTTAAACAATTTGTCCCCTTTATCTTTCTTCACCCTGCTTCATTCACACTCTCCCTTACTCAACATCTTTGGATCTTAAATATACTTCTTATAAGATAAAATATTAAAAATAATTAACACTGTAGTGGCCATTACAGAAATCATTTGAAAATCTATTTCAAAAATCAAATTTAATTCAACTCTTCTTGACGATGTCTGTAGAACTAAAGTGTCACATTTTAAAAATCCTACAGTAATTTTACTTGATTAAAGTATATAGAAATAATGGGTAATTTTAATTGATAGCATTTGCACACTGAAAATAAACTTGTGACAATTAAGATCTTAACATTACTAGAAACTTGGAATTTAAAACTAGGTTCTTATAGAATTTAAATATTTAATCAGCTTTTTAGTTAAACTTATTACATTTGCACAAAATATGCTCTTTAATTTATTATACAATTTAAGTGCAACCATTTTATCATCTTTAACCTTCAGGGCAAAGATGACGTTTATGATCGTATGCTGCTAGACTACTTCTTTTCTTATCATCAATTCATCCATCTATTATGCCGAGTTGCAATCAACTGTGAAAAATTTACTGAAACATTAGTTAAGCTGAGTAAGTATAAAAGATGAGCAGTAAATTCCACTGAATTATTTTAAGCCCCTAGCCACTCAGGAAGGGGAGACAAAAATGAGACGATCCTTTTTTTCTTTTTTAAAGTGACTGTTTAAAAATACTAATTATTCTTGGGAACATTTTTATTTTTATTAAGAAAACACCAACTTACTGGTTTCCATTGAATAGTTCTGCCCAGAGTTTCAGCTGGCCTATTAAGGAGTGTGGAGTAGGGCTGATCACTTTTGTACACAGAAGCCCAAGTCCTCCTCCATCTGCCCAGCAGAATTTAAAAACAAAAACCAAAAACTACTCTGCTTAGGGAGGCAGGCTTAGAGAGGTGGACTTTTCCAGCCCTGATCCGAAGGATAAGATGATATCTATAGGGCCAGCTGTGCTTTGGAGCTGGCAATGCCGAGAGCAAACTGAGTGGGCTTGCCAGGGTGAAGCAGAGGTGCATATATGAGTAAATTAGGAGGTAAGTCTCATGAAATAGAGAGGTGAACGAGAAGAAAGGAAATTTGAAAAGGAAGATATGAGAAATAGAAAACAAAACCATCAGTGAATTATAAAAGGGGAAAAAACTCAAATTACTCGAGAATGTGCTTGAAAACTATAAGAGAATTATTCCCTTTGGGTGACTTTTTCCAGCTGATAAGTCTTTAGAAGACATGTCCCTTATCTCAGGACCTCCAGAGTTCCCAGGCTCTGTGTGTCCTGTGAGTCTTACTTCTTTAGGGATGGCCCAGGATTCTTTCCCAGTGTTCTGTAGTTCTGTTTCAGAGCATAGGAAGTGAAACGCTCATGGAACCACCACCCAGGTCAAGAAACAGAATATTGCCATTAGACCTCCCCTTTGTGCTCTTCCTCAATCACAATCCCTTCCTTCTATGGAAAAGGTTTTGATCCATTTTAAGTAGGGCAAAAGATGTGAACATACCTTAGGTTTCATTATCGGAGAAGAAGGAAGTGGTAACAGCGGTCAGGGATAATTCCTCTTCAGAAAAACCATCTTATTGGTAAGTGATTAGAGTGTCTTCACATTTGAAAGGTTGTTCCTTCCACCTGTTATCATTAGCTGGTTTTTATATACATGTGGCTAAATTGCTAAGTGGGGGTGGTTGGGTAGGGGAGCACATACTCAGATTGGTCATTTCATGATTACATAGTTTGGTCATGGGACTTGGTAAAAAAACTAAAACCTAGCAGTGGCAGTGATCAAATGTGAGAAAATATCTAGGAATTCTAGTTCCCAGATAAGGAGGGGGACTTATTAAAATGCTGACCTTAGGAAAAGTTCTTGATAATCATGTTCGTGTGATTTGTACCAGAAATTATGTGAGGAGCTATTTTAGCTGCTTGAACAGGTCTGATCAAATAGTGAATTTCTACCCTCCTTTGGGACTGTCTTCCTCATCAATACAAAAACAGTTTCGGGGTAATTAAATATGGAGGAGAGAAGAAGGGAGGGAGGGAAAGGACATACACTTAGCCTTCCAAATTAGCTGAATCAACTTTCATTATATTTTATACTCACATTCCTCTTGTAATTAGGAAGCACTGTTGATGCTGCCTCCTAGTGTTTAGTTTTTTGCATAAGCACTATTCTGTAGAACTTTCTATAAGGATGGAAATACTCTCCAACTACATTATCATCCACAATACGATAGCCAGAAGCTATATGTGAGTGTTGAGAACTTGAAATGTGATTTAAGGAACTGAATTTTTATTTAAGCCAGATGTGACTGGTGGCTATATTGAATAGAAACCAAAGCCTTCACAAATTGAGCAGTGAATTTTCAGGGTTATATATTTTTCTTCTAAATTCATTCATTGTATGTATTTTTATTAGATCCTCCTACTCTGCCAACTTCCTGGAACTCATGGTTATTATATCTTAATGCAGAAAATTAGACATTATTTTAACAAAGACCTAAAAGCAGTGAGTGCTTTCCTCATGCCTCATCTGAATGAAGAGTGTATGTCCCAGTGTTTAAAGTTAACTCCCACTTTCGGCTGAAATGATTATTTCCAGGGAGAGGCACCTGGGAAAGAGCTTAAAATAAAGCCCACATAAGTGACTGTAATGAGGAGCAGAGAGTTAACAAAAAGTTCTAATTTGTGTAATTTCTTCAGGAAATTAAATTTGGCAACAAGGAGGGGGAAAGGTAAATTTAAATTGGTTGTGTCCTTAATCATTTAAGCCTTGAAGTTAGATGGTCCAAGGGCCAGAATATGGTGACCACAGGTGGGATTGTCTCAAGACTTGGATTGCAAGTCACTTCCAGTTTTGAGGAAAAGTCTTTGTGGTGATTATTATATGGGTAACTGAGCAGATTTTAAGACTTGTTAGGAGATAAAAAGGGATTATGTAATAATTGCATATTAGAGTTGCTGGTACTAACTAGTAAAGTACGGACTGGAGTGCTTTTGAAGTGAGGGTAGTCAGGCATGGGGTTAGGGGAGACAGAGAAGTGGGGGGAGAATTTTGGTAGAGCGAATAAAGCTACTGACTGCCATGTGAAATAATGGTATGTCTGAAACTACAATATTTTGATAATTTAAAAATAGAGTTTAGCTCAAAAAATTCTAAAAAAGAATAATGAGGGTTTGGCACCTCTTAATTTCTAAAATAATAAAGATCAGTAACGTTTAATTTTATTTTTTAGGATTTATTACATACATATAATTTGTAGTTTAAAATAGCAAAAGGTACATATCACCATATAACTCATAGACCTGTCCCCTCACTTTAATTTTTTAAATCTTTTTTTGTATGAGAACAGCAAATACAGGTTTATTTTCTCTTTTCTTACATAAAAATATACTGTTTAAAACTATGTAATGTAGATATGGAAATACATAGGCAGAAAAACATACATAGGCAAAAACAGCCCCCAGACAAACATAAGGATACATCAGGATTTGGAAGACAGTAGAAATGACCTATCAAACCTGTGGAGATTGTATGGTATTGAGAGAATCGACTATCTAAGAAGAGAAGGGGCAAACATTAATATCTGCTTCACTACTTAGACTAAAATAGATTACAGGAGAATTAAATATTTAATTGTAAAAATAAAATCATAACAATATTAAAGAAAAATACAGAATCATATGGATAGCACCTTCCAATATGAAGAACCATGTTAAGCAGGTCATAAAACCCATAAATAAATTAAAATTTTTGGCAACATAAAGTCTGAAAATACTACATGCTGAAAAGATGCCATAGATTAAAGTACAGCTAATGGGAAAAATATTTCCATATTTAACAGATAAATAGCTAGTATTGGCAGTATACAAAGAGTCTGTAGGATTCAGTGAGATGGGAAAGAACATTAATAAGTAAAGGACATCAACAAGCAACTCCTTCACACATACAAAACAAGTCAATGTTTGGTAACCATATGAGCGTTTGCCCCGCCTTGCTAATAGTGATGATTTCTTTTTTCTCTCATTTTTTTTTTTCCAACTATGAGATAAAGTTTTGATGGTATATATACTTACACAGTTTGAGGAAAGAAGAGATGTTTAATGGAGTCAGTTCAGGGACACATATTATTAGCATTATCAATTTAGATTGTTCATAGCCCTTAATGCCACAGTACCAGATCTAAGAATCTACTTACTCTACTTATAAAAGTGTCCGACAGCATACGTAGGATATTTATTTTCATTCAGTTTCTATTGGGTAAAAACTGGAAACAACTCAAATGTCCATCAGTAGGAGCTTATTAAGTATACCTGTAGTTTATCATCTAGTCTTTAAATAGTTTGTATTATATATAGGTTTTTAAAATAAAAAGATAGAAAATTACTTTGGATTACATGAAAAAAGGCAAATTGGAATATGCAGAATGTGACCACAGTCTTAGAACAATAGGAAAAATCACTTAGTACATGTAAACAAAAAAACAAAAACCCACACAAAACCTGGGGGATTATACTCCCAACTGTGTATGGATAAAATTATGGGTTGCTTTCAAGGCCTTGGTTAAATAAGTTTTAAATTATTTGCAATGATCATTTGTATTGGGGAGGAGAAACAAAATTTTTAGAAAGTAGTCTAGGAAACTGGTACTGCAAACTCTCGTATCATTTTTTAAGGTACCCTACACATGTAAAGTTAACATGAGATGCTCAAGTAAAATTAATGACATTTCTAGATTTCATCATTAAATAATTTTCATTTTCAGAGATAAGACGAGAATCTGTCACCTCTACTATTTAACATTGCTTTTGACAGTTTTCAGAATGCATTAGTAAATGAAAGTAAAAAATAGTAAAGGAAATTTTTGCAAGCAACATGGTATACCTAAAAATCTGAAAGCTTCAAAATCTGTAGAATTAAAAAAAATTAGGATAGTTAGTAAAAACTAAGTTAGAAATTCATATTACAAAAAAGCACAGCTCTGGTTCATCCCTTACCTTTTTTGATGTCAAGATGGTACTGATTGGAAAGACAGCTGATCAGCTGTTTTCTAAAAGACTTCTTAAGGTGAATGAATATACCAGTCATTCAGTGCATATCAGAAGGTGCTTCTACCAGTCTACCAAGGGCAAATCCATTTATCTTAGGCTAATACTTAGTAATTACACTTAATAGATATATTTATAATTTAGCAGCTGATTACCAGTCTGTTGATTTACAAAGAGGAAGAACTGACACAAGGATCTGAATATTCCATGGTAGGGCCAGCAGATTTTTTTCCAGTAACCTACGTGGGAAACCAGATAAACAGCAATTGGTTGCTTAGTGTGGGTATAGGTGAGAACGAGGGGAATTAGAAGAATCAAACGTGTGATATTCTTAGGCTAAAATGTCTTGATGATGCAGTCCCGTAGTAGAGCATTAGTTGTGGGCTTTCATCCATTGGCAAAAGCTACCACTTCCCATGGATAATGGTTGGATGGGCTAAACACTTAGAGAAAACCAGACAGACAATCCTAACCCAATTCAGATAGGAGACATCCTAAACTAGTAAATATACATAGAAAATATTTCATCCTCAGAGCAGTCATCTGAATTACCATTTCACCTACAAAAATAGTTTTTAGAAGATTGTAAATAACACATCTAGTAGCATCTACAGTATAAAGTGTTACTAATGAGGAAAAGATATTTGGAATAGTTTTTGATGATTGTGTATTAGTTCTTTTGTGACTAGGTTGGGGTAAGAACCCATTGAGGAAGTCTGAAGTCACAGGATGAAGAAAGCTAAGTGGACAGAAGCCGCTATGTCTTAGGCCTGCCTGTCGTTTCATGAGACAAGGCTTGAACCTGTGCCTTGATTGCATCTCTCTTTGCTTTATACCCAGGAAAACATCCAGGAAGGTAGTGGAGGAATGTGTGGAATGGGATGGCATTGGCCTCTACCTTGAGTCACAGAGCCAAGATGCACCTGGTCCTCAGTGCTTTGTGAAAACGCTAGAAAGAAACTGAAACTGTGTTGCTCTGAAGGGATGGCCCTCCTTCCAAAGGAGGTGCAACTCAGGAAATAGGTAGAACTGTGAGAGAGGTATCTTTGACTCACTGTGGGTGGCAGTGTTTTCCAGAGTGTTGTATATAAGATGGTCCATGGAAAATAAAATATGTATGGATCTTACTGTGTCACAGAAATATAGAACTCTAGTGTACCAGATTTGTGACTTCCTAGATGTTATGTTGCCTAAGGCTAATGTAGTATTAGCTTCCCTAAGTGAATCTAAGGAACAATACTAAGTAAACAAACAGTACAGGTGATGGACAGATATGAAAACAATAATGAAAGTGATATAAATGACTGAAGTTTGGGAAAACACTGATTACTGAAAAGATTACAGGCTTCAGAATCAAGTGTACCTCGGATAGATGTTTTGCTCACTGGCTTTCGAGATGAACCTGAGCAGATTGCACAATCTCTCTGAGCCTGATACCATCATTGAGAAAAGGGGAAATGAGAATAAAACAGTGCCTCCCAAAGTTGATGAGAAAATGAAATGTAGTTATCTGACACCTAGCACAGTAGATGCCAGCGTCTATTTCTTTCCTCCTTCTCTTGTAAAATAAAGGTACTAGTATTGGATTATTACTTGGAAGTGATCTTAGATTATAGAAATCCTCCGTGGTTTTTATTTGTTGTGGTAGTGCTGGCTTTTTGGTAGTTGTGGAAAACAGGAATAAAGATTATATTTTACTTTGAGGAATAATTAAGGGAAAAGAGTAAAGACTAGAGAAACCTAAATTGTAATAATGTACAGTCTACTTTGACCTGAGAGGTCAGGGCAGCCTCTATTTCAGGGCCTGGCAGACTCTTTCTGCAAAGGGTGTACTTTGCTGGCCATATGTATGGTCTGCGTCACATATTCGTCTTTTTCACTGTTCTTTTTACAGTCCTTTAAAAATATAAAAGCCCTTCTTAGCTCACATGGCCATACAAAGACAGGTTGTGGACCAGACTTGACCTACAAGCCAGAGTTTGCCAACCCTTGGTCTGCTTTTATGGGTAATTACAGTGCAGGGACCAGGGAGCATAGAAACTCTTTCCTGCGCTCAATAATTTTGATGACATGCCTTCATTTGCTCATGTGTATTGGGCTTTTAGGGTGGGTAAATGCCTTTGTCCCCAACCAGATTAGTTTAGACTAAGGGAGAATGGTGAATACTTTCCTTCGGGAGGGGGGGTTGTCTCTCTACAAAGGGATTAATCCTGACAGGAATATAATAAATAGACTTACCCACAAAAGGGAATCTTGGCATCCTTGGATGATTAAATTGGATGACTGATATGACTTTCCTGTCTTAAGATTTTCTTGAATCCTTGGTCCAACCCAGAGGTTGACAAACAGTACCTGCACGCTACGGAGGGTTTTTATATTTTTTAATGGCTTAAAAAAAAAAAACTAGGTTATTCTAAATATTCTGTGACACACAAAAATTACATGCTATTCAAATTTCAGTATTCTTAAATTTTATTGAAAGATAGCTACCCCCATTCAGCTAGTGTTGTCTTTGGCTGCTTTCATTCATACTACCTCTGCAGAGTTGAGTAGTTGCAACAGAGATCATTTGGCTGCAAAGACTAAAATATTTACTATTTGGCCCTTTGAAGTTTGCTGACTTCGCGTCTAACTCATAATTTTTTCTTACCTGGAGGAGGGTAGTTTTTACATTTCTCCTTCATCATCATACTTTTACTGGAAGTGGAATTATGGAGAATGGGAAATTTACTTACAGCTTTGGAATAGCAACTTCTGTGCTTTGAAAAGTAGGAGGGCAGAGGATAGGGGAATACATTCTTTAAAGATGTACTTGACATCTGGACTAGGAAGAGGAAAGGTTAAAACAGTAGAGGTTCCAAATAGGACACTGACATAGAGTATGGTCCACCCAGAAGAGCCTGGGGACAAGGCTAGAAGCTGTTAGACTCGAGCAGTATTTATGTAAATCCACCATAAAGATAATTCTGTTTTTGGAGAAACAAGGTAAAAGAGGAAGGAACAGTTTTCTAAATCTCTGCATCCTCTTTTTAACCTTGTCCCTCCTTCTTCTCCAAGCTTAGCTAGTCCATGAAAATTACCCAATACGCAGAGTGGTACCTTAATCCAAGAACGCTTTGGAACCACTTGCAATAATTCTTATTAAATTGTCCCAGATAAAGTTCTAACACTTAAAAAGCATAATTGGTTTGGGCGCCTGGGTGGCGCAATTGTTAAAGTGTCTGCTTTTGGCTCTGGGCGTGATCCCAGCGTTCTGGGATCGAGCCCCACATCAGGCTCCTCCACTAGGAGCCTGCTTCTTCCTCTCCCACTCCCCCTGTTTGTGTTCCCTCTCTCGCTGGCTGTCTCTGTCAAATAAATAAATAAATAAAATCTTTAAAAAAAAAAAAAAAGCAGAATTGGTTTAAGTTACCTCAGATCCTGCTGGGAGTGAGGTGTGGAATATGAATAAATTCAGTCAAAGTGTACTGCATTCTAAATTACTTCACTGGTTAAAAGCACTGGAATGAATTCTTCCCCTTTAAGTATTCTATGTATTTCTAAAACACGTAGAAAATATTCATAGTTATGACTAGAAATACCTAGAAATTGTACCTGCAGAGTTGAATACCTCAGTAGCATAATTTATAATTATAACCTATTCTGATTTCTTTTCAAATATTAGGTGTCCTAGTTGCCTATGAAGGTTTGCCACTTCATCTTGCACTGTTCCCCAAACTTTGGACTGAGCTATGCCAGACTCAGGTAAAGAAAATGAGTTTTAGATGATTCAGTCTTTTATCTCATCTGACCATTTGGTAGGTAATTTTAGGAACAAGTGGGTTGAATACAAGCAGGAAATTGGTGATGTTTTAGAATCTTGGTAGGTAAAAATATGATTAATGGAAATAATAAATATTGGGCATCAGGTTGCCCTTTGAGGTGTCTACTTCAGATTTGTTTCACAGAGGATGTTTCAATTGAGCTATTGAATTTGTAATTTATAGGTCAATATAAACAGTCGTGCTGAAAGTCCAAAACAGGGACGTATTTAGGGGAAGAAGGCGTATGCCACTTCTTGCTTTCCCTCACCTGCCCCATCTCTCTCTTGCTCCCCTCCACCCTTCTCGAAGCTTAGCAGAAACAATTTCAGCTGTCTGTCCTTTACCTCTTCCCTGTTACTTTAGACAGGTTTTCAAGAGTCTGTGTACTTGTTCTTACCAGCGGTCTCACTGAGAACGAGACACACTATCCTATCTACCCTAAGAATCTAAGAGCCAACTCTTTAAAATAAAGTGGGCACCTCGTGTGTAATTGTGGGGGAGAATGGCAGGGAGATGGGGGAGAAACCAGATTGGTCCTAAGATTTGGATCAGGCATAAAGGGTCCCCATTTCCTTTAGACCCAGAAAAAAACCTATTGGTTTCCTGCCTGGTTGCAGCTGCCCATCCCCGGAGGAAGAGATGTTTGTTAACTTTACCTTGGCTTAAACTTTATCCAAATTATAGTATTTGAAACATTGGAACACTTTATGCTTCTGGTAAAGCCTCCTGCCTGGGCTGTAATGCTGTTTCTTCTCCTAGTGGACGCGTGTCAAGTGGCGCTACGATAGTTGTTTCTCTACCTCCTTGTCACAAACTGTGAGCTCCGAAGTATGGAAATTGAGTCCTCTCTAGCCTTTAAAGAAATGTCATTTTGTTTTCTATAGTAGGAATCTTTGAACTAGTTTATGTTGATCACAGGACTGTAGTACATTGGGGACTTTGAGAAAATGACTTGCTGGTTGATTTTTTAGCTGAGTGGTTAATTCAGTAGATTGGAACAGATCTCTGCTTTTTCCCTCTGCCACTGCTGCTGCTGTTTTCATTCTTACTGATTTTAGGTAGGTGGGGTTTTTTGGTTTCTGTGCTCTGCCACTGTCTGTTGCTTCCCTGTTGTTTTATCTACTCCAGCATTTTACTGCTAAAGGCTTATTTTCCAAAGAATTCACATCTCCAAAAACTTCCTTTAAAACAATGCCAAACTCTCTTAAGGCTTCTAAAGCCCTGCCAGGTTGGTAGAAGCAGCCATCAAGAAACACAGGCAGCAGGCAGCGGCTCTGGCTGGTAGAATAAGGCCAATTTTCCAGACACCAAGGATCTGAGGACCTGGGTCCTGGTCCTGTTAGACTCCTGATTTCTTGGGTGAACTTGAGTGTACTTACCAAATTGCTTTTCTAATAAAATATTTAAGTATCTAACCTGTACATATGTAAATATTGTCCTGTTTTTTTAGATAGTCCACTTTGCATAAATGATCTGTTATTAAAATACATACACTCTAGGGAGTGTATCTCCTTAAAGACATACTACTTGTGTTTAAGAGCCATGACCATTTAAAAACAGGAAAACCAAATTTTAGTAAAATTTCCATGTATTGGGGACCCACTGATTATCTTTGTGAGATAATTAAAAGAAATTTGCTGTTTACCTTTGCAATATTCATGGGAGGAAAAGGATATTTACCAAATTACTGTTGCTTAAAGTTTTAACTCCTTTTAGGGAATAAATTTAATTCTTAAAATTTGTCTTTTTTTTCTACATAGTTTGGTTACCTATTAATTATCCATCAATTTGGTCCCCTGAAAACATTCTCATCCTATTTGTTAGTCTTATTTTTCCAGTTCTTGTTCCCTCTCTTCATGCTAGATAATAAAGTTGAATTTCTTTTGAAACCTATTTTTCGTTTTGCCCTTCAGACTTTGTTTCAAGTCTCTTCCTCTTCCACTCACCTGTAGAGTCTAAGGAAGATTTAGTTTACTGGGAGGACAGTTACTTAACTGAAAGTTCAGTAGACTGAGTTAGAAGTGGCTTCTCAGACAGAACTTAAAATGGCTTTGGATGTTCATCAGAAGCAGTGTGTAAGCCTTGCAGTTATTTCCGTGCTCAACCATCAGTACTTCTTCTCCCCCACTGTAGTCTGCTATGTCAAAAAATTGCATCAAGCTTTTGTGTGAAGATCCCGTTTTTGCAGAATATATAAAATGTATCCTAATGGATGAAAGAACTTTTCTAAACAACAACATTGTCTACACATTCATGACACATTTTCTTCTAAAGGTATGTCCTACTTTGGAAACTCAATGTGTTACTTCCAGCGTGTTAATGGTTATGTTTTCATTATGTTGGTCTTTTGGAGATTTTTTTTTTAATTTTTTTTTTTTCAGGTTCAAGGTCAAGTGTTCTCTGAAGCAAACTGTGCCAATTTGATCAGCACCCTAATTACAAACTTGATAAATCAGTATCAGAACCTGCAATCTGATTTCACCAACCGAGTTGAAATTTCCAAAGCAAGTGCTTCTTTAAATGGGGTAAGAATTGGGGCACCTGGCTGGCTCAGTCAGAGGAGCGTGCGACTCTTGATCTTGGGGTTGTAAGTTTCAGCCCCACGTTGGGTGTAGAATTGCTTAAAAATCTTTAAAAAATGGGTAAGAACTGTGGAAGGGAATAGTCCTGTGCTTCAATACTTTCCTTAAATCTATAAATTCTGCTTTAGTATGATTTTTACTGTCATAACTTCAACTTATTCAAACCGAAAATCACATAAGATGAAAAACCAAATTCTTTAAAAATACTTATTCTCTATGCCTTTGAAGTGTGTTTGGAAGACATGAGCAAATGTCATTAAATGTTAAGGGCAATGAGACCACCAAGAGGGAGACATCCCCATTATCTCTACCTGTTTACATTTTTTGAAAACATTACTTGTGATGTTTCTGTTACGGCTTAAGGTTCATAAATAACTGAAACAGATTAATGATCTGATTATAAAGCTAGTTAAAACTAGGGCATCCATTGCCTTATATAGATCTCCATGAGATAGCCAGCTCATACAACAATGGAATGCTTGCACCTGTCCAGCAGCAGCCTCCCCAATTACCAAGTGTTGCTTAGATGCCAGAACACATGCCAGAGCTGAGTAAGACAGACCTTGCTGTTGACTTCTACCAGAAATCAGCATATTTGAGGAGCTAGCATATTTAGATTGAGGCCTTAATTTCTCATGGACAATTCAGGGCTTATTTTTTAAATCCCTATTTTTTTTTTTTTTGCATTTTCTATTTTCAGAAAACTGTTTGAGTCTTCAGTTTGACCTAATAAGTAGCATGATACATAAAATACTGGTATTAATGACTTAGAAGCAATAAAATACAGTAATATCCTAATGCTGGCTTTCTAGTTTTAGCATTCTCTAAAAATGCCAGAAAAACCGGAATGGACTGCTGGGAAAGTAAACGTGTGATAAACTGTGAACAACTGTGCCAAAATGTTAGCTTTAGAATTTGAAATGTTCCTATCTCGGTTTTATAGGATCTGCGGGCACTTGCTTTGCTCCTGTCAGTACACACTCCCAAGCAATTAAACCCAGCTCTAATTCCAACTCTGCAAGAGCTTTTAAGCAAATGTAGGACTTGTCTGCAGCAGAGAAACTCACTCCAAGAGCAAGAAGCCAAAGAAAGAAAAACTAAAGGTTAGCTTTCTGTACTAATATTGATTACCTTTAGGGTGGGAGAGGGGAAGAATACACTCGGTAGGGGCACGTGGCTGGCTCAGTTGTTAAGCATCTGCCTTCGGCTCAGGTCATGATCCCAGGGTCCTGGGATTGAGCCCCGCATCGGGTTCCCTGCTCAGCAGGGAGCCTGCTTGCTTCTCTCTCCCCCCCTGCTGGTGTTCCCTTTCTCGCTGTGTCTCTCTCTCTCTGTCCGATAAATAAATAATATCTTAAAAAAGAAAAAAAACTCAGTATAACTGACTTTACAATAGTGGTCTGTTCAGTTGGGTCTCCTACATATAAATGGCAAAAAGATCTCCCACAAACACCCCCCAGTGTGATCTTAAGGACTCCTTTCAGAGAATGATGTTCATTTTCACAGATGATGAAGGGGCAACTCCTGTTAAGAGAAGACGTGTTAGCAGTGATGAGGAGCACACCATAGACAGCTGTATCAGCGACATGAAAACAGAAACCAGGGAGGTCCTAACTCCAACTAGCAATTCAGACAATGAGACGAGAGACTCCTCAATCATTGATCCAGGAACTGAACAAGATCTTCCTTCCCCTGAAAATAGTTCTGTTAAAGAATATCGAATGGAAGTTCCATCTTCGTTTTCAGAAGACTTGTCAAATATCAGGTCACAGCATGCAGAAGAACAGTCAGGTGATGGTAGATTTGAAGACTGTAAAGAATTTAAGGACCTCCACTGTTCCAAGGATTCTAACCTGGCTGAGGAAGAATCCGAGTTCCCTTCTACTTCTATCTCTGCGGTTCTCTCTGACTTAGCGGACTTGAGAAGCTGTGACGGTCAAGCTTTGCCCTCCCAGGACCCTGAGGCTGCTTTATCACTCAGTTGTGGCCATTCCAGAGGACTCTTTAGTCACATGCAGCAACACGACATTTTAGATACTCTGTGCAGGACCATTGAATCTACGATCCATGTGGTCACGAGGATATCTGGCAAAGGAAACCAAGCTGCTTCTTGACATTAGATGTAGCATGTCTACTTTTAAGGTCCCCCTCTCCCCTTAATGCTGTTTGTATAAGTTTTGCTTATTTCTGTTTTTGTGCTTCAGTTTGTCCAGTGCTCTCTGCTTGAATGGCAAGATAGATTTATAGGCTTAATTCTTGGTCAGGCAGAACTCCAGATGAAAAAATTTGCATCTTCAGTATACTTTCTAAAGGGCAATCAGATAATGGATATGTTTTATGTAATTAAGAGTTCACTGTAGTGGGTTTCATTTAATATGGCTGTCTGGAGGAACAGGGTTCCTTGGCCCTGTACAATGTAATTTAAACTTACAGCATTTTTACTGTGTATAATATGGTGTCCTCTGTGCCAGTTTTGTACCTTATAATAGAGGCAGATCGCCTCCGATCGCTGTGGTTCTTATTATCAAAATTAAGTTTACTTGTATACGGAACAACCACAAGAAATTTGATTCTATAAAGAATCCTCTTTAGCTGTGGCCTGGCAGTATATAAATGGTGCTTTATTTAACAGAATACCTGTGGAGGAAATAAAGCACACTTGATGTAAAAATAATTGTTTTATTTTTATTGACATGACTGATTGATTGATTGATTGCTATTCTGTGCACTTAATTAAACGGATTGTGATGACTTTTCATTTGTTTACATTTAACATTGCTTTAGTCTTTTCAGATGATGAAAGTAATGGGAAAACTGTGAATGGGAGGGAAGCACTTCTCCATTAGATTCTCTTTCATTTATAGTAGTGGCGGTCCAAAAAGTTAACTTACTTACCCCCAAGCCTTTCAGGCCTCCGCCTGGAGTGCAGAACTGCTGTGGGGAGCGGCCTCATGGTACAGCCCAGCGCACCTCACGTCAACACGCTTCCGCACGCGACACGCTGCTGCTTTGCTACCTAAGAGCTACAGACCTTAAAAACCCTGAAGTGTAAAATAAAAGAATAGTATCGACGTGCCATTTCTTTTTTGTCTGACTGCACTAAAAATACAGCTGACAGTAGCTTGCCTCGGACAAGCTTTAGTGGGGAAAGTCAGCTGTACTCAGAGGCCCAGTCTCTTCCCAGAGGAGCAGTGATGGGAGGTAAGGTTGATACTGAATTTCCAGACTGCTTGCTACTTTTAACCCAATGAGAGTCTAGTGGTAGTAAAGATTCAAACAGTGCTTTGAATTCTGTATAAGCTCATGGATTTCATCCAATATAAATTAAGAGGGAAGAGGTAAACTTGACCCTTTCCCTGCTTACAAAAAGTAATACCCTTGTAAAATCTTCTAATTCAACTATTTAGGGTGGTCAGCTTCAGTAAACCTTTTATTTATTTCTTCAAAATGCTGCTTCTGCCAACAATTTCATGCTCTCTTTACAGACAAGAACTCCTTTACAGTCTAAGTGCAATTCAGTTTGCCCTGGAGTATGCACAAAACGCAGTGCAACTGTAGGATAGTGTTCTAGAAAGAAAATAAGCTTATTACTGCATTACGAAAAGGACAACTGTCCATACAGTACTACTCGTTTCTTTTATAGTGTGTCAGGGGCTGGGGCGTGGGGGCGAGCTTGAGTGTTTCTAGACTCATAACAAAGAATACTAATAACATACCTTCGGGCCAGTTCCTACATCTCCATTTCATGATGATCTTTTTGTCAACTAAAAACAAAGGGGAAATTCCCTTAAGACGGCTTTCAGAAAATCCTCTCATTAAAATCCCTGAGCACTGGAAGTACTGAACCAACAGTACAGCTCCATGTTGCAGGTTATACGGCAGCACCACTGGAAATGCACCGCTCCTGGGTGCCAGAGCATCCCTAACAGCGCTAACCTCACGGACACAAGTGCAGTGACACTGATCACTGGTCAAACAGAGTTGATGTCGAGGGTGAGGCAATGCAGACCCTAGGGATTGAGGTGGCCAAATGTGAAACTGGTAGAGCAAGAATTAGGAATTCTTTCTTCCAAAACTGTAAGCATTAGCACAATTACTGTGCAACTAAGTCTTCACCTTTATCATTACTTAGTATATGTAACATTTGTTATTTGTTCTACAACCAAGTATACATAACTTTACAACCAACGTTATAATGTTCTCAAGTTTCTGTGAGCCCAGATAAAAAACCAAAGCAAGTTATTAGAGCATGGATTGTAAAAAGCAATATTGGGGCGCCCAGCTGGCTCAGTGGGAAGAGCATGCAACTCCTGATCTTGGGGTCATGACTTCAAGCCCCATGCTGGGTGTAAAGACTAGACTACTTAAATAAAAATTAAAAAATTAAGCAATATTAACAGAAGAGTCAGTCCCAGCTTACTTTTCCTTAACCCTAAAGATTACTTACCAATTCTGTATATTCACCAGTGATGTTCCCATCAAACATTTGGAATTTCCCTCCCTTTTCAGCTTCTAATTCAGCAGATTTAGAAAATTTTTGCACCAACTAAGCAAGCAAAACATATAGCAGACATGTTAATCCGGCGTGCCCTATCACCTTTTTAACCTAAATCCAAAGTATTAACAACTAAGGTAGTTTTTTTTCTTTTCTAATCCTGAATCTGTAGCTTTTACTTACAGCTTTCTCTTCCTCTCCCATGGAGGGAGAAAACTCAGTAATGTATCCCCTAAATGTGGATCTATTTCCCTAAAATGCCCATCTTTTACCCCCTTGAATTTTTTAGAAGTTATCCTAAAGACTTCTATCACCACCGTTCTAGAGCACTTCAATTATAAGAATATGGCCATATGGGAACCGAAAAACCAGCTCCAACTCTTAGTGGCACGTTTTCTCCCAGTGTCAGCACTGAAGATCCTAGCTTGGGAAGGTGCTTACATCTTTCACAGTGAAGACGCTGTACAATTGCTCTAGTGGCGTCGAAGAGTTCCGTCATGTGCGGGGCCACGGTGGGGATCCTTACACCCAGCCCGACTGGAGATGAAGCCTGGATCTCAAGAAGAAAAGACGTTCCAAAGCATAACTAATTAGCATGCCAGGGGGATAAAGCTACTTAGATTTTAAAATGCAGTCTTCCACTCCTAATAAAATACCAAAATGTCTCCAAATTTCACACTACCCTTTCCCGACATGGAAATAGCATGAAAAGCCTTTTGGCACCACCAATCCTGGTTACTGTGAAACAGAGCTCATTGTTCTATGAGCTCTTCAGCTTTGTTCCTCTCCCACGTCATTGCTTAACACACCCCAAATCCTCCTTGAACATGTACATAATGGCCCAGAGGGCATAAAGATGAACAGATGAAGGACAATAGCACTTAAGGCCAAAGGGTGTCAATTCCCCAACACAGATGCCAAGGATGGGACCTAAAACTTCCCAATCCAAAAATCTGGAAAGGCTTTTCCATTGTGATAGGTGAGCCTCAAAGTCATCTGGTTTTATAATCTGTTGCGTACCAAAGAACCCTGCCTTTGGAACACAGTCTTGAACTAAATTCAATAATTAGCCCATAAGAAGCCCCGTTTATACATTCCCTTCCATCAAGGATAGAAGTCTCCTTTGATCATTTCCTGCCAAAATGGCAAGGGATGCAAAGATGGATGAACGGGCCGTCCTCACTAACATTTACAGTTCATCATTTAGGGCTCTGAGACATCCTCATTAAGCACTTCTTTTCCCTCCCTACATACTGGCCCCCAGAGGTCATACCTGCAAGGCGTTCTCAGTTTCTTTTTAACTGGCAATTCCTGGGTTCCCATGGCTTTCGTTGGTAAAATCATTCCCATTGTAAATTCTAAAGAACAAGAAGTGATTTTGATTAAAACAAAATTTCTTCCCTTTGAGCACCACCAGTAAGGCAGAAAATCCAAACAGCTTTTAAGAAAATAAGAGAACTGATATTAATAAAGAATTCCTGTTATCATTGAGAATTTCAAGACCATATCATGTTCTTACATATAAAACTAATTATGAACATGAGTTCCATAGCAACAAATGCCTTTTCTCTTTACAAATGCCCTTTATTTAGTTTTTTTTTTTTTTAAAGATTTTATTTATTTATTTGACAGAGATAGAGACAGCCAGTGAGAGAGGGAACACAAGCAGGGGGAGTGGGAGAGGAAGAAGCAGGCTCACAGCAGAGGAGCCTGACGTGGGGCTCGATCCCACAACGCTGGGATCACGCCCTGAGCCGAAGGCAGACGCTTAACCGCTGTGCCACCCAGGCGCCCCAATTTAGTTCTTGATAAGAGAGTGATATTTTCCATTTTTCCCCCCCAAAAAGCTCAATTTTAGAAAACTACTAGCTTTATGACCTTCACCTGCTGTCAAAACCAGACACTTAACTGCTTCACCACCACCTCAAAAGCTTGGCCTCCCAGTATTCAAGCCTGTCGGCCAGCCAGCACCTAGATACTTCAGTAACAGTCCAAGGATGAGGCGCAGACACGCAGGCCCCACAGAACATTTTGCCTGGCAGGTGACTAACTTAGGGAAGACGACAATAACCTCACTTCCACGCAGTGTAGATATTATCTAGGTAAATCTCAACTATATTTGTAATACCTTTCATTCATTCACTCATTCACTGATTTATTCATAAGCACCTACTGTGTGCCTGGTATTGTGCCAGAAGTTGGAGATACAGCAGTGAACAAGATACACACCTTCCATGCCCCCTTAGAGCTTACACTCTAGGAGAAAAGACAGACCTTGAACAAGTAAATTATACAAACAACCGAATAAATAATCATTCCAGAAAACTCTTAGCAATTTCACAGGCAAAATAGTTTGCAATATGTACAATACCAAAAGTCACTAATTAGGGTCTTACTCATGACTAGCTCTCAACCTCCAGACTACAGTTTATCCTGCAGCATAAAGAGTTGTTTCTGAAGCCTTACAGACATCACCATATCCTGGGAATCCAGACCACAGTACAGAGCATAACTTGGGTAAATAGAAAAGGGACCCTCTGGTTCACAAGGGTTGCCTTCTTTACACGTCTTAAGTGCCTTCAGGTAATCTCCAAGGGCCTCCCTGACCTTGGCAGTGCCTGCAGTTTTCCTAAGATCCTTCAGTATATCCCCATCTTTCTTTTTACTCACGTTCACCTACAAATCAGAAAAATATAAGCCTAAGAAAAATCTGGTTTGATGTACTCTCACGACATCAGGACATGGCTGAGAGAAGTGCTGTGATGCTGGGGGAAGGGGAAGAAGTGGATATAAGGGAGATGTGCCAGGTTTCTTCACAGACTTTGAGAAGCTGTAAGGTTTTTTAAAAAAAGGTCCATTGACTGGGTTGGTGGCCAAATCTGGAGTGGACTTCTTAGAAATGTGAACCCCTTACTTTGTGTGTAAAATGTGTATATGTGTATTATATTAATATTTTAGTCACCCCATGGCTTTTATCAGGGTCTAGAAATGCGCTGTCCAGTACAGTAGCCACTAGCCACATTTGGCTATTGAGCCCTTGAAATGTGGCTGATCTGATTTGAGACGTGCTAGAAGTGTAAAATAATACACAATAGACTTTGAAGACTTAATACAAAAAAAGAATGTCAAATAATCTCAATAATTTTGATATTAATTACACGTTAAAATGGTATTTTTATATATTTGGTTAAATAAAAATATTAAAATTAATTTCACCTGTTTCTTTTAACTTTTTTAATACAGCTACTAGAAAAATTTAAATTCCATATGTGACTTGCATTGTATTTCTACTGAACAGCGCTGGTCTAGAACCCCAAAGCCAGTGTAATTAGAAAAATCAAGTTCCCACAATAACATGGCCATGGGCTACACTTTTTTGGTGCGAGGAAAATTGGGAGAGGAAGAAATAAACAGGGAAGGAGGAAAAGGGACAAGAAGAGAAAGGGGGGAGAAGGAGGCAGACAGGAGGAGGGAAGCATCTGAATGCTGCTCTGGCTCTGCGAAAGCTGCTGTGGTATTCTCAGAACAAAAAGAGGTGTTGGTTTGAAATATTTAGTGTCCCTATGATTCACTTGAGCTGGGCCTGGTCCCAGGTCGTGGGTCCCAGTTTGTCCTGTAATGACACCAAGGGATTGAAATCTAAAAGGCCAGTTTAATATGCTAATGAAATCAACTTTTCAGCTGGATCTGAATATAGTGAAGTGAAACCACTGCCCTTAACTATGGCAACCACGCGTCTGAGACAGACCCCCTTTATGGCCTTCTAGAACCTTTACTAAAGGCCAGTCCCGGGCATGTAGCTCAGTACGGTTTAGTTTTTCTATCTTTGTTAAGACTTCACATTTAAATATGTTCACAAATCAAAAAGACCCTCTGTCAAACTATCTTAGTTTGGAAAATCGACAAATGGTACAAATGGTTCTCCCCTCCCCAGAACCAAGCTTTTCAGCTTCAAGAGGGCAGTCCCTGCACACCACGCCTGGGAGCTCCGCGAAGCTCCCCCACCAGGAGAGCCAGGAGAGCCAGTCAAAAGCAACACGTGACTGACTAGTTTACCAAAAACCATGCAATATCACCGAAAAAGAGGACAGCTAAAAGCGGAGAATTTTCATTCTTAAAGGGAAACAGCAAAGATGCAGAAACAAAACCCCGTTCACCAAGCTGGGCATCTGCCTGAGCGCACTCCAGTCCGCACATGGTCACACTCACCCGCCACCAGCGCCGAGGCACAGGTGGCCCTGGAGGGTGTGGGCACCTGCGAGGAGGGGCTGTCTAGGGCTCCTGCGGCTTCCTCTTCCTACATCGCTCCGTTCCACACCCCACACTGCCTCCCACAGCACAGCACACCTGGGCAAACCAACCCTACACAGTTCACCAAAACTACCGCACAGAAATCACAGAGTCTATTAAGTGTTTCAAAAGCCAAAATACGTAACAGAAGCTTGACCTTTTAAACAAAACAAACTAGCAGATACCTCACCTCGGTGTCATCTATTTCATTTTCTTCAGAAAGGTTGGATATTTCAATCAATTCCTTGTGCTGTGCACCAGATTCTTTAATTACACCTAAAATTAACAAAATACATTTTTCAATTACAAAGTAACAACTGGTTTATGCAAACCGCCCACCCTCCTCACGGTGCCACCACAAAGGATGACAGGGCAGGCTCAAGGCTTTGCCACTACACAGGTGTTCTCCTGGCCCACACAGAGGTAAGCGAAGGGCTGTCTTGAAGAGGAGTCACATAAGGGATGGGAGGCCAGAAAGGGGCAATGAGTTCTAATCAGGGAAAGCATGAAGGGAGGCAGGTCAGGGCTTGGGGAAGTTGTGCGTGGACTCCACGTAGCTGGATTTCTTTCAATACCAAAGTGCTGATTTCAGGGACATCAAGATGGCAACAGAGGTTATTCTGGACTTCGGTTCCCCTCACATGACCAACTAACAGCTATCCATAGACAAGACACCACTGTGAAAATCCCAGAATGCACCCTTGTGGACCAGAGACAAAGGGCCAAATGAGAAGGGTAAAAGAAGTGATAAAACTGGCCAAATCGCCCATCCCTCATGCCAGCACAGAGCTGTGGTTTGTTTCTTCAGTGGGAAAAACAGGTGGACATCCAGGTCCTCTAGCACTGGGGGATGCTTCCTACAAGGCCCATCTGGGTGTTAGCTCACAGGAACCACTGGGAATCAGACAGACAGAAGCGAGGCAGGACTTTCAATAACCAACACTCAAATCTTGTTGGACCGTGTTCCTGCTACAGCAGAGCATGTGCAAAGGTCCTGGCCAGTGAGTCTGCCCATCTGCGGAGCTGAGCTGGTAGCCCTGTGTGGCTCGGGAGCTCAGCTGGCAGTTATGCCTGATGAGGATCCCTAGTCAATGGACTGAAACCAGCAGTGGAGCCCATTCTACTGCCCTCACCCAGGCAAGGAAGCAAACCTGTAGCCCCACTTAACTGCTGAGTGTAGCCTCCCGTCATCCAGACCATACAGGAAGCCTGACCAGAGAATCTGGGCAGCCGCTGAGCCCATCCTCCAGCCCCACTTGGGCAGGAAACCGAACCAGCAGCCTTGCCCAACTGTTGAGCACAGTCTCTGATCCCACATAACCAGGGAGCCCAGCCTACATACCTGCCCAAATGCAAGACACAGCTTCCAGCCTTGTCCAGACAGGGAACCCAAACAGTGACCCCACCCAAACACAAAGCATAGTCCCTAGCCCCAGCAAACTGCAGGATACAGCTGGAGGCCCATCCCCACCAGAGAGCCCGGCCAGCAATGTTGCTCAACAGCAGAGCATAGCCAGTGGCTCCCTGACCTTGAAGTGAAGCCTGCAGACCTGTCCAACTTCAGGGCACAGCCTGATCACAGAGCACAGCCTGAGGCCAGGTCTAATCATGAAGCCCCGCCTGTGACCCTACCTGAACAGAATCTAGCCAGCAGAACCATCTGGTCAGGGAACATAGCCTGAGACCCCACCCAACCAGGAGCAATGGTGGAGACCCACCCACATCCCTGCCCAATCATTGAGTCCTACCAGTAGCACTGACCTTCCAGAGAACACATCCAGTCACCACCCCCTGATCGGGGTAACTGCAAGGCCCATATTAGAGGCCCCATGTGACCATGTAGCACAGCCAGCAGCTACACCCCATCAGGGAGTCTGCCCAGCAACCCTGCTTAAACACAGAGCCCAACCAGCAGAACCACCCAACCAAGGAGCCCAGCCAGTAGAGCCCTGACCTCTGACCTCAGAGTAAGGGCAGTGGCCCCATCCAACTAGAGACCTTAACAGCATGCCCTGCCTACCACAAATGCTACTTGATGACCCACCTAGTAACCCAAACTAAGCTGAATGGTGAAGGTCTTTTCCTACTGAAGCAAACCTGTAAAGTCTGGAAAAGGAAACCACTTATATATGCAGATACCAATGCAAGGAATTAAGGCTCATGAAGAATCAGGTAAACGTGACACCACCAAAGGAAACTAATAAAGCTCCAATAACATGGATCCTAAAGAAATGGAGATCTATGAACTATGTGACCAGTAATTAAGAATAAATCTCTTAAAGAAGTTTAGTGAACTATAAGAACACACAAACAAAATTAGAACACTGCATGAACAAAATGAGAAATTCAACAAAGAAACAGAAACCACAAAGAAACACAACAGAAATCCTGGAGCTGAATACAATGACTGAACTGAAGAATTACATAGAAAACTTCAACAGCTAAACTGACCACGCAGAAGAAAGAATTATTGAACTAGAATATAGGACATCTGAAATTAGCATCATAAAAATATATGAATGTGTAAAACCCACAGGTAATGGTAAATATATAGTTAAATCAGATCATCTAATATTGCCATGGTGTCACATAATTCACTTACAACTGTACTTTAAAAGTTAAAATATACTAAAAATACCCATAAATACAATAATTTGTTACTGGATACACAATATGAAAATATGCAAATTATAATATCAATAACCTAAAATCTAAGGAGAGAAGAAGTATAAATTTCTGTATGTTACCAAAGTTGTTAATAGTTTTAATAGCATGTTAAAAACATATTTCATGTAAACCTCAGGGTAACCACCTAAGGAAAATCTATAGTAGATATGCAAAAGATTAGGATAAAGGAATCAAAGCATACCACCACGAAAAGGCATCAGATCACCAACGATGATAAGAGAGGAAGCAAGGAACACAGGATCTACAAAACAGTCAGAAAACAATTAACAAAATGGCAAGTGTAAGTTCTTACCTTATCAATAATTACTTTAAATGTAAATGGATTACATTCTCCAATCAAAACACACAGAATAGCTGAATGGATTAAAAAGGAAAAAAAAAAGATCCAACAATATGCTGCCTATACTACAGGGACTCTCTTTAGCTTTAAAAGGATACACATAAATTGAGCGAAGGAATGAAAAAGATATTTCAAGCGATGGTAACAACAAAAAGCAAGAGTAGCTATATTGTATTAGACAAAATACTAAGAAAAAATGGTCAAAAAAAACTAAAGAAGGTTATTATATAATGCTAAAGGGATTAATTCATCAAGAAGATATAAGAATTGTATATATTTATGTACCCAACATTGAAGCACCTAAATATATAAAGGAAATACTAACAGAACAAAAAGGAGAAATAAACAGCAATACAGTAATAGTTGAGGACACTAATACTCCACGATCAACAATGGAGATAATCCAGACCCCACAAAAAAAAAAAAAAAAAAAAAATTAGTAAGGAACAGCAGATTTAAACAGACCAAATGGACCTCACAGACATATATAAAACAGTCCATTAAACAGCAACAGAACACGCATTCTTCTCAAGGATCCACAGAACGTCTTCTAGGATAAATCATGTTAGGACACAAAACACATCACAACAAATTCAAAAATATAGAAATTACAGTATCTTTTCAAACCATAATGGTATGAAAATAGTAACAGGAGGAAAGCTGGAAAACTCACAAATACACGGAAATAAACAAAACAGTCCTGAACAACCAACAACTCAGAGAACTCGAAAGGAAGATGTTAAAAATACCTTGAGACAAATGAAAATAGAAATACAACACACCAAAACCTACAGGGCGCAGCGAGCGTTTCCAAGCAGGAAGTCTGCAGTGATGAGCACGTACATCAAGGGAAAAAGATTTCAAATAAAGAACCTAACTTTATGTCTCCGAGTTAGGAAAAAAACAAACTAAGCCCAAAGTTAGCACAAGAAAGCAAGTAAGAAGCATCTACAGATTCAATACAATTCAATATGAAAAACGCCAATGGAATTTTTCACATAAATAGGACAATTCTAAAATTTTCATGAAACCACAAAACACCCCAAACAGCCAAAGCAATTCTGAGAAAGAAGAACAAAGCTGGAGGCATCACGATTCCTGATCTCAAACTTTACTACAAAGCTATAGCGATCAAAACAGTATGGCACTGACTTAGACACAGAGACCAACGGAATAGAATCAAGGGCCCAGAAATAAACCCATGCATGTATGATCAACTAATATTTGACAAGGGAGGCAAAAATACTCAGTGGGTAAAACACAGTCTCTTCATTAAATGGCACTGGGAAAACTTAATATTCACATGCAAAACAATGAAACTGGACCCCTATCTTATATCACTCACAAAAATTAACTTAATGTGGATTACAAATCTGAAACCATAAAACTCCTAGGAGGAAGAGAAAAGCTCCCTGACCCTGGTCTTGGCAATGATTTTTGGATAGGACACCAAAAGCACAAGCAACAAGAGCAAAACAAGCAGGACTACATCAAACTAAAAAGCTCCTGCAAGCAAAACAACCACTCAGAAAAAGGAAAGAGCAACCTACAGAATATTTGCAAACCTTATCGGATAAGAAGTTAATATTCAAAATATATACGGAACTCATAAAACCCGACAGCAAAAAACCCCAAATAATCCCATTAAAAATGGGCAAAGGATCTAAACAGACATTTATGCAAAGGAGATATTCAGATGGATGACAGGTACATGAAAAGGTGCTCAACATCACCAAGCATCAGGGAAATGCAGATCAAAGTCACAGTGAGGTATCACCCCACACCTGCTGGACTGGCTAGGATCGAAAAGAGACAACAGGTGTTAGAGAGGATGTGGAGAACAGAGAACCCTCGAGCACCGTGTGGCAGGAATGCGAACTGGTACGACCACTGTGGAAAACTGTGCTGAAGTTCCTCAAAAATTAAAAATAGAACTACATATGATTCAGCAATTCCACTTCTGGGTATTTATCCAAAGTTAATAAAACCACTATCTCAAAGACACATCCGCACCCCCATGTTCATTGCAGCATTATTTACAGTTGCCAAGACACAGAAACAACCTAAGTGTCCACTGACAGGTAGATGGATAAAGAACATGTGGCGTACACACTCACATACACAATAGTGTATTACTCAGCCATATAGAAGAAGGAAATCCCGCCATTTGGGACAAGATGGATGCACCCTGAGGGCATTATGCTAAGTGAAATAAATCAGGCAAAGACAAAAATTATATGATCTCATTTGTATGTGGAATCTAGAAAAACCAAACTCCTAGAGACAGAGAGCAGATTGGTGGCTGCAGGGAGCCAGTGATGTGGCAGGTGGTCAGAGGACACAAAATACAAACTTCCAGTTACAAGAGTAAGTTCAGAGGATGTCATGTACGGCCTGATAACTACAGTTAACAACACTGTACTGTATATTTGAAAGTTGATAAGAAAGTAAATCTGGGGGCGCCTGGGTGGCTCAGTCATTAAGCGTCTGCCTTTAGCTCAGGGCGTGATCCCGGAGTTCTGGGATCGAGCCCCACGTCGGGCTCTTCCGCTGGGAGTCTGCTTCTTCCTCTCCCACTCCCTCTGCTTGTGTTCCCTCTCTCACTGGCTGTCTCTCTCTGTCAAATAAATAAATAAAATCTTTAAAAAAAAAAAAAAGAAAGTAAATCTGAAAAGTTCTCAATATACACACACAGAAAACTACCATGAGGTGAGGCACGCGTTAAATGACCTTACCGTGGTAATCATTTCCATTTTATAAGTGTACATAAGATCATCCTGCTATATACCTTAACCTTACACGATGTTGTAAGTCAGCTGTGTCTCAGTAAAGCCGGTATGTTGACTCTTCCCCAGAGGGTCCCACTTGCCCCCTCTGGGCCTCAGTGCTAGAGGGGAAAGCACAAGCACTCAGGGCAGGCCCTCTGCAGCCCACCCTCTAGCTGCTGCCTTGCGGTGGCTCAGTCTTACCTTCCAACGGAGGAGGCTGCTGCTTTGAGATGAGGGAGACAGAACAGACACAAGGCCGTGAGCTTCCCTGGGACCCTCAGAGCCCTGTCCTGGGGGTGAGGTGCAGTATAAGGCACAAGACCCTGCGATGATCCAGCCAGCTACAGACAATGAGGGAGCAACTGAGACCAAACCTCTATCCAGAAGTTTCCAAGGCAGAAGTGGACTTCTTTTGATGCTTCCTGAGTACCTCCCTGGGCTCAAGCCTGGCTCAAGCAAAGCGGCCAACAGGGCAGAGGCCCATGGCCAGCTTACTGTGGGACTCTCCCACCCAGCTCTCAAGAAAGGAGTGGACTCCTGAGCAGAGGCCCAAACTTTAACGCAGTACAATATTCTAGAATCAGATCTCTCCCTCTCTCCTCTTCTTCTTCACTTTTGTCTTCACGTCCATGATTATTTCAACAAGTATTCACTGAGCACAGACTGTCGACCAGCCAGGAACCAGGCATCACAGGTTACTCTTTCAACAAGCACACAACATTCCAGACAGTGATCTGGACCTGGAAACAAAACCAATCCACCCCTGACCAAATGACCTACAGAATGAAAACAACGCAAATGTCCATCAACTGATGAACAGATAAACAAAACGTGCTCTATCTGTACAACAGAATATCACTCCACCATAAAAAGGAATGGAACATGCTACAACACGGATGAACCTTGAAAACATTATGCTAAGTGAAAGGAGCCAGTCACCTAAACGTGCGACCTCAAACAGAAAAATCCTAGAAGAGCACAGGCAGTAATTTCTCTGACATCAGCCGTACATGGTAACATTTTTCTAGATATGTCTCCTGAGGCAAGGGAAATAAAAGCAAAAACAAACTATTAGGATTACATCAAAATAGTGGTACCTGGGTGGCTACAGACCCAGTTAAGGGTCCAACTCTCGATTTCAGCTCAGATCGTGATCTCAGGGTCTGGGATTGAGCTCTGCCTCGGGGTCTGTGCTGGCCACAGAGCTTGCTCAGGACTGTCCCTCTCCCTCTCCCTCCGCCCCTCCCCTACTTGCATGAGCTCAAAAAAAAGCTTCTGCACAGCAAAGGAAGTAATCAACAAAACTAAAAGACAACCTACTGACTGGGAGAAGATATTTGCAAATGACATCTCTGATAAAGGGTTAGTATCCAAAATACATAAAGAACTTATACAGGGGCAGCTGGCTGGCTCAGTCAGTAGAGCCAGCGACTTTTGATCTTGGGGTTGTGAGTTCAAGCCCCATTTTGGGTTTAGAGCTTACTTAAAAAAATAAGTAAAAATATTTTTAAAAAAATAAAAAACTGATACAACTCAACACCAAAAAAATAAATCTAATTAAAAATGGACAGAAGACAGGGGCGCCTGGGTGGCTCAGTTGGTTAAGCATCTGACTTCAGCTCAGGTCCTTACCTCAGGGTCCTGGAATCGAGCCTCATGTCAGGCTCTGCTCAGTGGGAAGTCTGCTTCTCCCTCTCCCTCTGCCCCTCCCTCTGCCTGTGCTCTCTCTCTCTCTCTCAAATAAATAAAATCTGTTTAAAAATTTAATCATTTTTAAAAATGGGCAGAAGACATGAACAGACGTTTCTCCAAAGACGACATACAGATGGCCAACACACATGATAAGACGCTCAACACCACTCCTCATCAGGGAAACAAAACTACAGTGAGATTTCACCTCACACCTGTCAAAATGGCTAAAATCAAAAACACAAGAAACAATTGTTGGTGAGGATGCAACTGTTGGTGGGAATGCAAACTGGTACAGGTACTGGGGAAGACAGTATAGAGGTTCCTCCACAAAGTAAAAACAGAACTACATACCCTAGGATCCAGTCATCAGACTACTGGCTATTTACCCAAAGAAGATGAAAACACTAATTCAGAAGGATATATGCACCCCTATGTTTACTGCAGCATTACTTACAATAGCCGAACTACGGAAGCAGCCCAAGTGCCCACTGACAAATGAACAGGTCAAGAAGATGTGGCACATATAGAGTGGAATATTACTCGGCCATAAAAAAGAATGGCATTTTGCCATTTCCAGTGACATGGGTAGAGCTAGAGAGTAAAATGTTAAGCTAAATAAATCAGAGAAAGACAAATACCATATGATCTCATTCATATGTGGAATTTAAGAAATAAAACACATGAACAAAGGGGGGGAGATAAGCCAAAAAACAGACTCTTATCTCTAGAGAACTAATGGTTACCATAAGGGAGGTGGGGGGGGTGAAACAGGTGAAGGCGATTTAAGAGTCCTCTTATGATGACCACTGGGTGATGTATGGAATTGCTGAATCATGGTACTGTGCACCTGAAACTAATTTAACACTTATGTTAACTACACTGGAATTAAAATTTTTAAAAAAGGAGCTAGTCACAAAAGATCACATACTCTATGATCCCATTCACATGAAACGTCCAGGAGAGGCAAATCCATCTATAGAGATAGATGACAGAAATAGGCAAATCCACCCACAGAAAGAGAAAACAGATTAGTGGTTGCCAAAGACCATAGAGTGACTGCTAATGGGTACAGGGGTTTTGTGAGTGGTGAAAATGTTCTGAAACTGATTGTGGTGATGGCTGCACAACTCTGTGAGTGTACCGAAAACCACTGAATTGTATACTTTAAATGGGTGAGCTATATGGTATGTGAGTTAGATCTCAATAAAGCTGATATTTTATGGGGCGCCTGGGTGGCACAGTGGTTAAGCGTCTGCCTTCCACTCAGAGCGTGATCCCGGCATTCTGGGATCGAGCCCTACATGAGGCTCCTCTGCTATGAGCCTGCTTCTTCCTCTCCCACTCCCTCTGCTTGTGTTCCCTCTCTCACTGTCAAATAAATAAATAAAATCTTTAAAAAAATAAAAAAAATTAAAGCTGATATTTTAAAAAATCCCTTTGATTTGTTTCCCTGACGATGAGTGATGTTCAGTAGGAAGGGAGCCAGGATAATAATATATTTAAGTAACCACATAAAGATACCAAAGATCAGTGCTTTGGGGGAAAATAAAGCAGGAAGGAAGACAGTTCAAAGAAAGGACCTGCAATTTTTATAGGATAGAGATAGGTGGCTTCACTCAGGACAAAGACCAGAAGAACCCAGAAGAGTCAGCAGGCAGCTGTCTCCAGGAAGAGTGCTCCAGCAACTCTAGAAAACTCTAGGGCTCACAAGTGCCTGGCAGACAAGAGTGCTGCTGAAATCAAAGGGCGCTAAGCAATGCTGGGAGAAAGGGAAGCCCCCAGCTTGCTGGACAAGAAACTCGACATGACAGAACGGTATCTGGAACTACACACACCAAATTCAGGGGCCAGCGAGTGCTAGGCCCATATCAGGAGTTCTAAAAATACCTACTAAATGAATGAATAATACGTGAGCCAGCTCTGCCCCAAGGCTGCCTCCAGCCCCCTAGCTGTGCCCTGAGCACCACCCACCACGCCCCCTCCTTTACCTTTCCAGCTCAGACTGATGTTGCACTCATAGAAGAAAATCAGCTTTCCTTTGCAGCTGCTGCAAGAAGCCTCACCTTCCACCTGCTTCAGCTCACTGATCTCACCGCCGCCAGCCTCATTCTCCACGATGATGCCCACCAGGAGATCACGGAGCTGGTGGCATCCCGCTCTGTCCTGCCAGGGACCAGAAGGGCAGAACCATGAATGGAGGCCCCAGCTGGTAGCCACATGCCCAGGCTGGGGCATCATTACTGCTCAGATCAGCCCATTGCCTCTCAGGCAGCCCTGAGAGCCCTGCCATCCTCAAAGTTCAACCAGATTTCTACCAAATATCTTTCAATATTCTTTTCAGTTCCTTAAGATATCATTATCCACTATGTAAAGTAGTGTTTTGTCTTAAAAACACTGGCTTATTCTGGGGGAAGGGGGGCCTAGCAATCTCACCCACTGGAAATGGATGGGCAAAGCCTGGGCCATAGAAAAGGGTAGTAATAACTGAAATAATTTTAATCAAAACAAGGCAAATTATCAAGGGCATACATTACCTCATGCAATCTTCCCAAATAAATGTTCCCATTTTAGCGAGTGGAAATGAGGCGAGAGAAGTCCCTGATGTGTCTATGGGGACAATGCCGGGAAAGGAGAGGCCAGGGCTTCCTCAATAAGCCGCTCACAGGCTGACGGCTTTACTCTGCCCTGGACGTGCCTCAACATGAGCTTGATGGCCTTGAGGTACCACAGTGTACCCTCAGGGATGCTGCATCACTTCCTGAAACCCTGGGGGGGGTGAGGGGGGCAGAAATCAGTCCATGTCCCAGATGACTTACAAAAAGCATGTGCAACTGTTCAAAGTCCTAGAAAGAAGGCAGGGCTCACCAGAGGCCCATCATGTTAGCTGCACAGCTGAGACCCAAACTTCTGTTCTTTCCACTATATACAGACCAACACACACACACGTCTTTTTAACTTCCAGAAACATCAATAGCGTTGGGGGGAGGGGAGCTCTTAAGGTCACAGACTGTCAAAGTTGAAGAAGCCAAGCAGATAGCATTCATGGAGCCCAGACCCAACTTTCGGAAGGAGGAAACTGAAGCCCCCCGCCCCTCCGTCTCCACACTCAGCTGAGCCTCATCACAGCCTCTCTTTCAGCAGCTGATGGAGGAGGGAACCCTCTGCACCTGTGCAGGCCCCGCCCCACAGAGGGAGCGCCGCGGCCCGGGAGGCGCCCGAGAGGCCGGGCCACCGCACCCCGCAGGGCACGGGGAGCCGGCTGCTCGCAGAGGGGCCCCACCGTCCAGCGCTCCGGAGGGAGGAGGCGCGGAAGCGCCGGCCCCGCCCCCGCCCGGCCGCACCAGCGCCAGTTGTTCACGTTGGTGCCGTCCTCCCGCTCCTCCACGATCCAGCGCGGGTCCCCCTGGCCCCACTTGGCCATGTCTGCGCTGGCGGCGCGGCCTCGGCGAACAACAACGAAGAGCCGCGGCGCGGGCGGCCGTGCGCCTCCGTAGCGACGTTTCCGGCCTCCGAGCCCGGGATCGCAGCGTTCGCGTCGACCAGAAAGTGCCAGAAAACCCCGCCCCCCGCGCCGCCACGCCCCGCTGCGGGGCGCGGAGGAGGCGGGAGCTCGGCCGGGTATTCGAGAGGCAGGGTCGCGGGGCGGGCGGGGGAGGGGCTCGGAGGCCGCGAAGGTGGGCGCAGGGGTGCGGGATCTGGGAGGCGGGGCTGACGGGGGCAGAGGCGTCCCGGACGCGCGGCTAGGGAGCGGCGCAAACCGGGAACCCCGGGCCCGCTGTGGGACTCGCAAGTGCAGGGGTCGGGAAGGGGGAGCGTCGGCTGCCTGCGAAAGACCCGGACTCCGTTTAAGGATTCATTAGTATCATTGCAGTGACCGTTTTCAGGGCTAGCCAGAGGGGCGGTGAGTAAGGGACGCCTGAGGGCGGTACTGGGGGGTGCGGCGGGCAGGCTGACCGCGGCCGCACTAACTGCTTTCGCTGAACCCGGTCCTGGCGAATGCGCCGCAAGCACTGGATCGCAGTGTTCGCTGTGCGATCGGCTCAGGGCCCGAGGGCGCCCACGGTGCGCTGAGGTCTGCGCTGTGAGTGCTCTCTTCACCCGTGTTCATAGTCTGTTCCTGCAGAGCTGGTTCATGCTGCTTCTCACGCCTTTCCAACACCTGTGCAAGCAGCGCGAGCTACCAAGTTCTCAGTTACTTCAGGGATGTTTACATTTTAGTCACGTAATAATCCTTCATAGACGACCAAAGAATGTGATTGCAAGTGCATATTATTGCAGCTTAACGCAATTTTTCAATCATTAAGCGGATGATTTTCACGAATCATCGCGAATTGTCACCGTCCTGCAAAAACTGCACCAACTATAGGGAAGATGTTATTGAGGTGTCTATGGATATTTATTTGGCAGGGAAAACGGATAATGACGATGAAAGGGTGGAAGTACCTGACTCTTCTCTTCCCCTGTGGTGACATGTGCTTTGCCAGTGGACTGTGCTCATCAAATTCGCTGGTGGAGAACATTTTCTCCATTTGCTTACTGGAGTTACTACGTTCCAACATCATCTTCCAAAAAGCTATCCCAGTTATGTAGTGTTTGATCCCCAACAAAGTGTTCGGAGTGCTTTGATTTCCCCCAAAAAAATTTTTAATTTCACCTTTCATGGCCTTACTTCACCAAAGGCATGTACACGAACACAAGGTATCAAATAGAAAAGACAGCAATGGTAATAGTAAGTGGGCACCATTTTCTTGTGGATTCACCGTTCCATTTTTTATCCAATTCATAGAGAGGAGTGCCTACCTAGCTTAGTCAATAGAGCATGTCACTCTTGATCTCGGGGTCCTGTGCTTGAGCCCCACCTTGGGGGTAGAGATCGCATACAGAGTATTTCTAATAGAACACCACATGGTAAGATTTAGATATATATAAGTGTAACCTGGGGGAAAATAAGACATCAGAAACTATACAAAGGCAGAAGCTATGATCAGTAAAATTTTATGTGAACAAAAATATTTTGTAATATTTACACAAAAAATTTATCCTAATGGAAATAATCTTACTACAGTGCAAATGGAAAAGGTATTCTATGTAGATAATTGATCTAGAATTAAATTGGCCTAAAAGAAATTGTTCCAAAAAGTAATTTCACAAAGAAAATCTTCAGAATTAATTATTACTAAAATATTTGAGCAGGGAGCCTGATGGCAGAGCTCAACCTCAGGACCCCAGGATCATGACCCAAGCCAAAGGCAGATGCTTGACTGACTGAGCCACTCAGGCGCCCATTAGAAAAGTCATTCTTAAGAAACTTTGAACAATGGACAAGTGTGGATAAAAACTGGGAGGAGGGAGATTTGTCAAGATGGAGAGGAGGCCACACACAGATACTTGGAAGTGGAATCGGTGAGCGGGTCAGATATTGGAGTGTAGCTGGGGAAGTGTTTTTCAGTGGCTGGCACTTTCAGCTTGGTTAGTCAACATCACCCTGAGAGACTAGAATGAAAAGAGGCTGGGAGAGGGCTTAGGTTATGACTCTGGAGATCAGCATTCAAGGGACAGGCAGAGAAGATGGATCCTGAAAAGGAGCAACTAAAGGAGGAAGAAAACAAAGAAGGCATTTCATCATGGAAGCCAGGGCCTGTAATGGAGCGGTTGGCATTGTTAGATATTGAAAAGTGCAGGTAGGATAAGAAACTGATCTCTGGATTTGACAAGAGGGTCGATGGGCCCTTTGCAGAGAGCAGTTCAGTGACTGATGGAGGCAGAAGTCAGGGCACTGTTGACAGAGGAGTGAAAGGGAGGTGAGAAGACAGAGGGCGTGCTCTCAAAATGTCTGACAAGGATTAGTAAGAGAAATGGAGAGCAGCTAGATGGGGATATGGGATGAAGGGAGGTTTTGCCTTTTCCCTATAAATGTTTTCATGTGCTGATGAGGACTAGCTGGTGAGAAAAAGAGGCCTCTATCCAGGTGGTAGGGCAAAGCCCAGAAGCAAGGGGAGAAGAGGAGTCCAAAGGTAGGTGAGGTCAACCTGGGATCGGAAGACCCAAGAGACAGGATTAGGATGGGTGTTTCTGTACCAAGCTTGGTTTTGATCAGTTTGATTTGCGGATGGGGAGAGAACAATTTTAGGTGGCATCTTGCTTGCAGCAAAGTGAGGGTGATAACCCTGACAGGCTTTGTTTTGGGGGAAGAAATGAGAAATGTTCTAAGTATGTCTTTCTTCCTATCAGTGCTGGGGTAAGCCCAAATCATTGTCACGCTTTTTTTATACACTACTAACTCCATCCCACTTTCTTTGTGTCTAGAGAAAGGAGTTGAAAAGTACATATCCAGGATTGACCATTCCTAGCAATGCATTAGAGAATCAGGACATTGATTCAAGCTTCACGTCAGAGTAGATCTATGAGCTGCTAAGATTCTGCTGTTGAGAAAGTCATTATTCTAATCTATTTTTATAATTATAATGCCTATGCTGCAGTTTGATTTAATTCCATTAACATTTATGGAGCTACCAATGCTCACATCTGCCCAAAGCACATGATAGCCCAGACCACATGTGTACAGCCATTTTCTCTCAAGCTGTATTATATTCACTGGTCTCCTCACCTTGAGGAAGGAGCTCTTCCTTCTCTTTAACCCAAGGCCGGAGCTGTGTCAGCACACAGTGCAATGCCGATGTATGAATGACTGAATGAAAAAAAGGAAAAAATACTTCTCAAACCTGAATGTCCCAACCTATTAATAGGCTATACAATCAATTCAGTAGGCATCTGCTGATTGAAATGAAATAGAGTTTAAATTATCAGAGTGATTACATATGATAAAGGCAAATACTGTTTCTTAAATCATTACGCGTGTGTGTGTGTGTGTGTGTGTGTGTTATGTCAGAGTTACACTAAGTTGTTTTTGGGTTGTTGTTTTTTTAGTTGGAAAGCCACAGCTGTAGCAAACCCAAAGGCAAATGGAATAGTTTACAACTACCTGTTGATCTGTTTGTTTTTTTTTTTTAAAGATTTTCTTTATTTATTCGACAGAGATAGAGACAGCCAGCGAGAGAGGGAACACAAGCAGGGGGAATGGGAGAGGAAGAAGCAGGCTCATAGCGGAGGAGCCTGATGTGGGGCTCGATCCCATAACGCCGGGATCACATCCTGAGCCGAAGGCAGACGCCCAACCGCTGTGCCACCCAGGCGCCCCACCTGTTGATCTGTTTTGCACATTGGAGAATCCCGAGTGTCTGGCACATAACAATTCTCAATAAATATTGGGTAAATGAATAAATTCATAAGAGTAAAAGAAGACATTGGTTGAAGGGATATGAAAGGAGAGAATTGGGCCTTTGAAGGGTGGATGGAATTTTAACAGATGAAAATGGGAGACCTCTGTCCAAACCAAAGAAGAAAAGCATTAGCAAAGATGTGAAAGTCAGGAAAGTCATTAGGGGAAGCAGAATGAATGGGCACCAGCGTGGTGGGCAGACTATAATGAGCCTGCCCTCCTCTTTCCCTCCCAGCAGGTGGCGGCAGAGACGGCTTGTGCGGCCTAGCCCAAGGTTAAAGCTGAGACCCTCGCGACAAGGAGTTGCTGCTTACACAGCTAGAAGACCTGAAGGGGGTGCTATCGAGCTGTGCGTCAGCTAAGTGACGGGCAGCGTGGCTTCCAAGCTTCAAGATTCGAGAGCAAATTCATTGTCGGTGTTCCCACCGTCGTTAACCAGACTCAGAAAGACAAGCTCAGCAAATTCTACAAGGGTGAGAAGGAGGAGCCCCTGCACCTGCTGCCCAAGAAGACACGTGCCATGAGCCTCCCGAACAAGCGCCAAGAGAACCCGAAGGCCAAGCAGCAGCGGCTGAAGGAGCAGCGGTACCCACCACCGGAGTACGTGTGGTCAAGGCCTGAGTGTTGGTGTCAATGAAACACAACGGGGGACGGGGGTGGGACTATAAGGAGGACACTCTGAGGACAGTGTGAAAGCCAGTGTGAAGAAGTCTTTTTACACCAAGAGTGAAGTAAATGTGTGCTGGGTTCTTCCTCTGAGGCAGTGTCAGACCATGCTGGCAGGTTTGGAAGCCCAATGCTTGCATCCAGATCTTAGACCTGCCACTTAAATTCCTAGCCTCTTTGTACTTCACCAGCTAATGCTTTTCTTCTTTGGTTTGGACAGAGGTCTCCCATTTTCATCTGTTAAATGAAACTCTATTTCATTTCAATCAGCAGATGCCTATCTCAAATAGGGATAGTGTTAACAGCTATCCATATAATTAGATTCAACTGCTAGGAACAAAGTAGCAATAACAAAATAACTAAAGAAGATAGCCTTTTATTTTTGTCTCATATAAAAACAGGTGGTCCATGGCAAGTATGGAAGATACGCAATCATTACAGCCCTGAATTTACATCAACAATACTCCACACATGACTTCCACTTCAGGGTTCAAGATGGCCACCCAATCCATCTGCATTCCAACTAGCAGGAAGAAGAAAGAGCAGAAGTATATCCTCAACCTTTAAGACACACCCCAACACTTCTGCTCAGACACTATTGGCTAGAACACGTCACATCAAAATTCCTAGTGGCAAGGAAACCTGGGAAGCATGGTCCTTCTAGTCAGCCACATGCCCAGCTCACATTTGGGAATTCCGTTACCAAGAAAGAAGGAAAGAATGGATATTGGGGGACAACTAGCAGTGTTCTGCCACCCAACCTCATAGGTAGTGTGAAGTTAAAGGAATTAATACAACTAAAGCTATTAGAACAGTTCTAGGCACATAGGAAGCACTTGATAAATGTTTTGGTTGTTTTCCTCACCCTACCTAGTTGATCTTCTCTACTCCCGAATATACACCAGCCACCACCAAACTCCAAATACTCTTAAACTGACACTCCTAGCCTAGGTTTCCCAGCCAAGCTCAAGGCAACGATCCCGTCACCAACGATCTGCTTTGTCAAAGATGGCTTACAACCACTTCTGTATCCTTACCTGCAGGAATAAGGAAATAAAAGACGGGTGTGCTTCTTTTCTTTTAAGAGCATGACTCAGAAGTTGAAGATATCACATCTGTGCTTACCTCAATGGCCAGAACTTACATGCAAGGGGGTTGTTACTATAAAAAGAAGGGTAGAATGGATCATTGGAGAATAACTTACAAGGTCTGGCTCACTGCCACTTCCTTGAACCTGCTCTTCCTCCTGTTTTCCTCCTGGCTTCCCTCTCCAGGCTTGTGGGCATCACCATCTATAGTAATTCAAGGGCTGGATGTGCTACTCATCTGTGACTGTCCCACCCTTGTCTCCAGGGCATCATGATGCACAGCTAGGCTCTATCCATGTTCCAATCTACACTTCACATTGAATTGTGATATGTTAAATGAATGAACGAATGAACAAATGAGTACATAAATAAATAAATAGGAGATAAGGGAGAGCCTACTTTTTAGTGGAATGCCAACTAATATTGTTTACCAATAAGTAAAAACTACTTATTATTTTTACAGTGGAGAAATCCAACAGACACCATCTTAACCAATGATATAATTAAAATTACATCAGAGCGCCTAGATGGCTCGGCCAGTTAAGTGCCTGCCTTCTGCTCGGGTCACGATCCCACGGTCCTGGGATGGAGTACCACATTGGGCTCTCCACTCAGCAGGAAGTCTGCTTCTCCCTCTCACTTTACCCCTCCCCCCTGCTCATGCTCTCTCTCTGACACTCTCTCAAATAAATCTTTTTAAAAAATTTTTTAATTATGTCAGTTTCTAGGGGACAAATTGAGAGCCCATGCCTCCTCTTTTTTTTTTTTTTTTGAAGATTCATTTATTTATTTATTTTAGAGACAGAGTGCGAGTGGAGAAAAGAATGGAGGGAGAGAGAGAGAATCTCAAGCAGACTCTCTGCTGAGTGGGGAGGCCCACACAGGGCTCCATCTCATGACCCTGAGATCATGACCTGAACTAAGCCCAAGAGTTGGATGGTCAACTGACTGAGTCACCCAGTGCCCCTGGAGAGCACATGTCTCTTGATATGATGCACTGAGATCACAGGATCACTTCTAGAATAGTTCTGCCAAAGATATATGACCTGAACCTAATCATAAAGAAATATCAGGCAAACCCAAACAGTGAGAGATATTCTACAAAGTAACTGACCTGTAATATTCAAAAGGGCTAACATCAGAAAAATCAAGGGAAGTCTGAGGTATTTGTCCAAATTGAAGGAGATCAAAGAGCTGTCACAACCAAATGAAAAGCATTATTCTGATTTGAATGCTGAACTTATAAAAATATATTGGTACAATTGGCAAATCTTGAATGTGGATTAGGTGATGGATTCATAATAACGTATCTGTGTTAACTGATGGTTGACCTGTGGTTATGTGGAAGAATGTCCCAAGTTTTAGGAAATATGGGCTAAAGTACGAAGGATAAATGATAAAGCATGTTTGTGTCTTACTCTCAAATGACTACAAGATATGAATGAAAAAACAAATGTGTAAGCTGTTAACCTGGGAATCTGAGTTAAGGCACACAGCTTTGCACGACTGTTGCAACTTTTCTGTAAATTTGAAATTATTTCAGGATAAAATGTTTTCTCTAAAAATAGGCTTTCCGGAACACCCATGTGGCTCAGTCAGTTAAGCTTTCAACTCTTGGTTTCATCTCAGGTCATTATCTCAGGATTGTGAGATCGAGCCCCATGTCAGACTCCGAGCTCAGCATGGAGTTTGTGTCTCTCCTTCCCCCTTTACCCCTCCTGCTCTAGTTCACACACTCTCTCTTAAATATATATATATATATATATTTGGCCTTCCCAGTTTGTTGTTGGTATTTTGACATTATTTTTTGTTGAACAGAAGTTTGTTTGTTTTTTTTTAACAGTCCAATTTATCAAACTTGTCCCTTTTGGCTTTTGGACGATGTGCCTTACTTGAGGTAGTCATTTGAAGAAAGTCCCTGGGTCAACAGCTTATTAAAGAGGGAAGGTGGAAAGTTTGCTCTTACTTCTGCAAGAGAAACACCAGTAGGCATTGAGAAAGAATTTCTCAACTTTTCACCAAATTCATAGCTTAGGAGATGGAAACGGATTCTGAAAGCTTTACAGATCACTAAGCATCTGTAGCTGAATTTCTGGCAAACTTCTCAAATTCAACAGATCTAAAACCCAGCTAATCTCTTCTCTCAAATTAGTTCCCTCTCCAGACTCTCCTATTTCTGACAGTCCCTCAGTATCCAAACTCAGAAGTCATTCTGGTGTTCTACTCTCTTTCCTCCCACATCTCACCAGAAACTTTTTTTTTTCCTCTTTTCATAATCTCATGTGCTGCCATTTCCCAGTTCCAGATCCTCATCCTTCAAATCCAGGTTGTCACTACACACACCTCCATTTATCTTCTGGTTGCTACTCTTCAATAGCCTAATCCTGGAGGAAACATCTCATGCCTCTGTCCCCCTGTTATGATGTAGAAACATAAAACTGGGTATCAACTTTTTATCCTTTGAGCTCTTATTCAATTGTAAAACCAAAAAAAATTTACAAATCAAATACAAAAGTACAAAACCAATAAAATGCAAATTAGCATTTAGTGCCAGATGCTGTTCTTTGACTGCTCTGCTGCTCACCTCATAGTTGTGGCACCAGTGGCCTACTGGGAGTTCCATGTGCCTGTACTCTTATGGGCACTAATGGCCAATTTTCCCACCATTTTCTTCTGGAACGTTTACAGAATCATGGTTAGTATAGCGAGTCACCAGGAAACTGGTCTTCACTTGACATAGATGCATCATTTACATATTAATTCCTCCTCTAATCTTTTCTCATCAGTTTGCAACAAAGTAATTTGGTTTCCTAATACAAATACAAATAGGGACAATGAAACCATGACACCACATGGGAATACATAGCAATAAATCATTATCTACATAAGTCTCAATTTTCTTAAATTTTAAAATATTCATACCTACTTTATTCACAAGAAAAAAAGAAGCAACCCAAGTGTCCATCAATGGATGAATGGATAAACAAAATGTTGTATATACATACAAATGGAATATTATTTAGGCTTAAAAAATAAGAGATTTTTTATATATTAGGGGAAAGACAGTTTTTTCAACAAATGGGGCTGGGAAAACCGGACAGCTACAGGCAAAAGAATGAAACTGGACCACTGTCTTACACCACACACACACACACACACACACACACACACACACACACAACTCAAAATGGATTAAAGACCTAAATGTGTGACTTGAAACCATAAAACCCACAGAAGAAAACATAGGTAATAATTTCTCTGATGTTGTCTGTAGAAACATTTTTCTAAATATGTCTTCTTGGGCAAGGGAAGCAAAAGCAAAAATAAACTACTGGGACTACACCAAATTAAAAAGCTTTTGCACACCTTTTACACAATTAACAAAACAAAAAGACGATCTACTGAATGAGAAGATATTTGCAAATGATATACCTGATAAAGGGTTAATACCTAAATATATAAAGAACATATACAACTCAACACAAAAAACCCCAAATAATCCTATTTAAAAATGGGCAGAGGAAGGAGTTAAGATGGTGGAGGAGTAGGGGGACCCCAAGTTTGTCTCATCCCCCAAGTCCAACTAGATATCAAATCATTCTGAACACCTGAGAGATCAATCAGAGGTCTGAGAAAACAAATGCTGCAAGTCTACAAGTAGAAAAGTGACCAACTGTTTGGAAGGTAGGAGGTGTGGAGACTTGAATCTGGTGTGATATAGCTGAGGGTAAGGCGGCGGGGAGGGAGCCTGCTTAAGGAGGCTACTGCAAAGTAGTATAAGCAGTGAAGTGCAAACTTGGAACTTTTAGAAGTCTACTACAGCAGGGGACATGCCTGGCTTAAAGGTGCTCAGGGGTTGAAGCAGGGCAGAAACCCAGGACTGACAGCAGATTCCCCACGGTCACAATAAGAATGGGTGGCGCCTAAGTGTGGCATGGTTCTCAGGCATAGGAATGGGGAAGCCAGCTGGAAACAGTGAGTCTAGGTGCTCGTTTTCTGCTCTGTGTTGCCATAAGCTGTGAACTGCTGCATGGTCATGTGACTGCTTTCTTGGGAGGGGGCCAGCAAAAGGCAGAAGTGTGAAGAGACCCTCCCAGGGAGGAACAGCATGTGTCTGCACCGTGGCAGTCCCTAAAATTAAAAGTTTGGAACTCAGTCGCATGCCTGAGATAAGAACGCTTGGGCACGGGTAGGGTGAACAGTGTTCTAACGGAAGATGGGGAGACAAGAGTGATTGATTGCTCTTCTGTGAGGGCTCGCTACAGAGCGAGGAGCGAGAATTTTCAGCTCCTGCCTAGAAGGGGGGTGCCACCATGTTCACCGTGTGCATTAATGCTGGAAGCCTTCAGGTAGCAAAACAGTGCCACCTGGTGGAACCTGGAGCTGCTTACACCAAACCCTGCCTCCCTATGCTCTAGAGGCGCATTTCCGCTAGAGTAAATCAGTGCGGCAGACCTCTCCCCTAGAAGATCAGCACAAAGAACTTGCTCTCACCAAGTTTATTGATCATGAAGAGGGTTGCAAAGCTTCATCTCCAGGGGAAAATAGTATCTAGCTTCCAGTGTACTTTTATTCTTTAGTCCTTTATTATTTTTTCAGTTATTTTTAAATTCTTTTTTAAATTCTTTTTTAACATTTATTTTCATATATACTTTATATATTTGTTAAATTTAAAAATTGTTTCCTTTCATTGTATTTTATTTTATTTTTATACATATATTTTCTTTTTTCTTTCTTTCTTTCTTTCTTTCTTTCTTTCTTTCTTTCTTTCTTTTCTTTCTTTCTTTTTTTTCTTTCTAGATATAGTTTCTTTTAACAAGCAGACCAAAACACACCGAGGATCTAGTTTTGTTGTTTTCTTTTTCTTTCTTTCTTTTTTTTAAAGATTTTTAAAATTTATTTGACAGAGAGAGACAGCCAGTGAGAGAGGGAACACAAGCAGGGGGAGTGGGAGAGGGAGAAGGAGGCTCCCAGTGGAGGAGCCCGATGTGGGGCTCGATCCCAGAACGCTGGGATCATGCCCTGAGCCGAAGGCAGATGCTTAATGACTGCACAACCCAGGCAGCCCCTTTTTTTCTTTTCTGGACAAAATGACAAGACAGAGAAATTCACCCTGAAAGGAAGAACAGGGGGTGGTACTCACAGCCAGGGATTTAATCAATATGGATATAAGTAAGATGTCTGAACTAGAATTTAAAACAATTATAAAGACATTAGCTGGGCTTGAAAAAAGCATAAAAGACACAAAAGAATCCCTAACTGTACAGATAAAAGAACTAAAATCTAATCAGGTGAAATTAAAAATGCTATAACTGAGATGCAATCCCAAGTGGAGTCCATAAAAATGAGGATGAATGAAGCAAAAGAGTGAATCAGTGATACAGAAGATAAAATTATGGAAAATAATGAGGCTTACAGGAAGAGGGAAAGAAAAATATTAGATCATGAAGGTAGACTTAGGGAACTCAGTGATTTCATAAAACAAAATAATATCCATATAATAGAAGTCCCAGAAGAAGAAGAGCAGGAAAAAGGGGGCAGAAGGTTTATTTAAACAAATTATAGCTGAGAACTTCTCTATTCAGAGGAAGGAAACAGGCTTTCAAGTCTAGGAGGCACAGAGAACTCCCCTCAAAATCAACAAAAATAGGTCACTGCCATGACATATTATTTGTGAAACTTGCAAATTACAAAGATAAAGAGAAAATCCTGAAAGCAGCTTGGGACAAGAGGTCCTTTACCTGTAAGGGTAGACACAAAAGGGCTGGCAGCAGACCTGTCCACAGAGGCCTGGCAGGCCAGAAAGGACTGGCATGATATATTCAACATGCTAAATGGGAAAAATATGCAGCCAGGAAGACTTTATCCAGCAAGACTTTCATTCTGAATAGAAGAAGAGATTGTTTCCAAGACAAACAAAAACGAAAGGAATTAATGAATGCTAAACCAGCCCTGCAAAAAATATTAAAGAGGATCCTTTGAGCTTAAAACAGACCAAAAGTAACAAAGACCAGAAAGGCACAGAGACCATCTACAGGAACAGCAACTTTACAGGTAATACAATGGCACTAAATTCATATCTTTCAATAATCACTCTAAATGTAAATGGACTAAATGCGCCAATCAAAAGACAAAGGGTATCAGAATGGATTTAAAAAAAAAAAAAGACCCATTGATATGTTGCTAACAGGAGAGACTCATTTTAGACCACAAACCCCTCCAGATTGAAAGTGAGGGGGTAGAAAACCATTTTTATTATTGTAATGGACATCAAAAGAAAGCTTCAGTAGCCATCCTTATATCAGACAAACTAGATTTTAAACCAAAGAATGTAACAAGAGATGAAGAAGGATGGTATATTATAATAATGCAGTCTATCCAATAAGAAGATCTAACAATTGTAAATATTTATGCCCCTAACTTGGGAGCAGCCAAATATATAAATCAATTAATAACAAACTTAAAGAAACTCATTGATAATAATACAATAATAGTAGGGGACTTGAACACCCCCACACAGCAATGGACAGATCATCTAAGGAGAAGATCAACAAGAAAACAAGGGCTTTGAATGACACACTGGACCAGAAGGACTTAACAGATATATTCAGAGCATTTCATCCTAAAGCAGCAGAATACACATTCTTTTCAAATGTGCATAGAACATTGTCCAGAATAGATTACATACTGCGGCACAAATCAGGACTCAAGCAGTACAAAAAAGACTGTGATCATACCATGCATACATTTTTTTTTAAAGATTTTATTTATTTACTTGACAGAGATAGAGACAGCCAGTGAGAGAGGGAACACAAGCAGGGGGAGTGGGAGAGGAAGAAGCAGGCTTCCAGCAGAGAAGCCCGATGTGGGGCTCGATCCCAGAACCCTGGGATCACACCCTGAGCTGAAGGCAGATGCTTAACGACTGAGCCACCCAGGCGCCCCCCCCCCATTTTTTAAAGATTTTATTAATACCATGCATATATTCAGACACATTGCTATAAAACTTGAAGTCTACCATAAGAAAAAAAATTTGGAAGGACCACAAATACATGGAGGTTAAAAAACATCCTACTAAAGAATATGGGTCAACCAGGAAATAAAGAAGAATTTTAAAAAACACATGAAAGCAAATGAAAATGAAAACATGATAGTTCAAAACCTTTGGGATGTAGCAAAGGCAGTCATAAGAAGGAAATATAGAGCAATACAGGCCTTCCTCAGAAGCAAGAAAAGTCTCAAATACAGAACCTAACCCTATATCCAAAGGAGCTGGAAAAAGAACAGCAAGTAAAGCCTAAATACCGCAGGATAAGAGAAATAATAAAGATTAGAGCAGAGATCAATGATATAGAAAAAAAAAAAAACAACCAGGGAACAGATCAATAAAACTAGGAGCTGGTTCTTTGAAAGAATTAACAAGATTGATAAACCCCTAGACAGAGTTATCAAAAAGAAAAAAGACCCAAATTAATAAAATCATGAATGAAAGAGGAGTGATCACAACCAACACCAAAGAAATACAATTATTAGAGAATATTATGAGCAATTATATGCCAACAAATTAGGTAATTTGGAAGAAATGGATAAATTCCTAGAAACATATAAACTACCAAAACTGACACTAAAAGAAATAGAAAATCTGAACATACCAATAACCAGCAAAGAAATGGAATCAGTAATCAAAAACCTCTCAAAAAACAAAAATCCAGGGCCAGATGGCTTCCTAGAGGGATTCTACCAAACATCTAAAGAAGAAGGAATACCTATTCTTCTGAAACTATTCCAAAAATAAAAAAGGAAGGAAAACTTCCAAACTCATTCTATGAAGCCAGCATTACCTTGTTCCTCAAACCAGACAAAGACCCCACTAAAAAGGAGAATTATAGACCAATATGCCGAATGAACATGGATGCAAAAATTCTCACCAAGATACTAGCCAATAGGATCCAACAGTACATTAAAAGGATTATTCCCCACGACCAAGTGGGATTTATTCCTGGGCTGAAGGGGTGGTTCAACATCAGCAAATCAATCAACATGACACACCACATTAATAAAAGAAAGGATAAGAACCATATGATCCTCTCAATAGACACAGAAAAAGCATTTGGCAAAACACAGCATCCTCTCTTGATTAAAACCCTCCACAATGTAGGCATAGAGGGTACATAACTCAATATCGTAAAAGCCATATATGAAAAGCCCACAGTGAATATCATTCTCAGTGAGGAAAAACTGAGAGCTTTTTCCCTAAGGTCAGGAACACGACAGGGATATCCACTTTCACCGCTGTTCAACACAGTACTAGAAGTCCTAGCCTCAGAAATCAGAAAATAAAAAGAAATAAAAGGCATCCGAATAGGCAAAGAAGAAGTCAAACTCTCACTCTTTGCAGATGACATGATACTCTATGTGGAAAACCCAAAAGACTCCACCTGAAAATTGCTAGAACTCATATGGAAATCAGCAACGTGGCAGGATATAAAATCAGTGCACAGAAATCAGTTGCATTTCTATACACTAACAATGAGACAGAAGAGAAATTAAGGAGTTGATCCCATTTACATTTACGCCAAAAACCATAAGATACCTAGGAATAAACCTAGCCAAAGAGGTGAAGGATCTGTACTCTGAAAATTACAGAACACTCAGGAAAGAAAGTGAGGGAGACACAAAGAAATAGCAAAACGTTCCATGCTCATGGATTGGAGGAACAAATATTGTTAAAATATCTATGCTTCCCAGAACATACTTCTATACATTCAATCCAAGAGCTATCAAAATACCATCAACAGGGGCACCTGGGTGGCTCAGTTGTTAAGCATCTGCCTTCAGCCCAGGGCATGATCCCAGGGTCCTGGGATCGAGCCCTGCATCGGGCTCCTCTGCTGGAAGCCTGCTTCTTCCTCTCCCACTCCCCCTGCTTGTGTTCCCTCTCTCACTGGCTGTGTCTCTCTCTGTCAAATAAATAAATAAAATGTTAAAAAAAAAAAAAACCATCAACATTTTTTACAGAGCTGGAACAAATAATCCTAAAATTTGTATGGAACCAGAAAAGACCTCGAATAGCCAAAGGAATGTTGAAAAAGAAAACCAAAGCTGGAGGCATCACAATTTCAGACTTCAGACTTCAAACTCTATTACAAAGCTGTAATCATCAAGATAGTATGGTACTGGCACAAAAATAGACACACAGATCAATGGAACAGAATAGAGAACCCAGAAATGGACCCTCAACTGTATGGTCAACTAATCTTCAACAAGCAGGAAAGAATATCCAATGGAAAAAAGACAGTCTCTTCAACAAATGGTGTTGGGAAAATGGGACAGCCACATGCAGAAGAATGAAAATGGACCATTTTCTTACACCATACACAAAAATAGACTCAAAATGGATGAAAGACCTAAATGCGAGAAAGGAATCCATCAAAATACTAGAGGAGAACACAGGCAGTAACCTCTGTGACCTCAGCCACAGCAACTTCTTGCTAGACATGTTTCCAAACGCAAGGGAAACAAAGGCAAAAATGAACTATTGGGGTTTCATCAAGATAAAAAGCTTTTGCACAGCAAAGGAAACAGTCGACAAAACCAAAAGACAACTGACAGAATGGGAGAATTTATTTGCAAATGACATATCAGATAAAGGGTTAGTATCCAACATGTATAAAGAACTTATCAAACTCAATACCCAAGGAACAAATAATCCAATCAAGAAATGGGCAGAAGACAGGAACAGCCATTTCTCCAAAGAAGATATATAAATGGCTAACAGACACATGAAAAAATGCTTAACATCACTCGGCATCAGGGAAATACAAATCAAAACCCAAAACCACAATGAGATACCACCTCACACCAGTCAGAATGGCTAAAATTAACTAGTCAGGAAATGACAGATGTTGGTGAGGATGTGGAGAAAGGGGAACCCTCCTACACTGTTGGTGGGAATGCAAGCTGGTACAGCCACTCTGGAAAACAGTATGAAGGTTCCTCAAAAAGTTGAAAATAGAGTTACCCTACAACCCGGCAATTGCACTACTAGGTATTTACCCCAAGGATACAAATGTAGTGATCCGAAGGGGCATCTGCACCCCAATGTTTATAGCATCAATGTCCACAATAGCCAAACTATGGAAAGAGCCCAGATGTCCATCAACAGATGAATGGATAAAAAAGATGTGGAATATATATACAATGGAATACTACTTAGCCATCAAAAAATGAAATCTTGTCATTTGCAATGACGTGGATGGAACTAGAGGGTATTATGCTAAGTGAAATAAGTCAATCAGAGAAAGACAATTATTATATGACTTCACTGATACGTGGAATTTAAGAAACAAAACAGAGGATCATAGGGGAAGAGAGGAAAAATAAAACAAGACAAAATCAGAGAGGGAGACAAACCGTAAGAGACCCTTTTTCATAGGAAACAAACTGAGAGTTGCTGGAGGGGGGATGGATGGGGCCGGGGTAATTAGGTGATGGACAGTAAGGAGAACACGTGATATAATGAGCACTGGGCTATACAAGACTGATGAATCACTGACCTCTACCTCTGAAACTAATAATACATTATATGTTAATTAATTTAAATTTAAAAACATGAATTAAAAGAAACATGCTATTTCCAAAGTTCCCCTTAAATATGATTTACCTAACAGACATCTGCACAAACACAAATAACTTTATTCACGTGTTAGAACAGTGTTTGAGTAGGTAGTGTTTTAAGGACACTTAATACAATCAATTTCTTGAACTCAGATTTGAATTTTAAAAAAACTATATTCAAGCTCCGGGTATTTTACTCACAGAATTTTGCATGTAGCCCACTTCTTTGTGCTCAAAGGTAAAATACTATTTGTATTTGCTTAATTCCCCATATTTTACTGTTTCAACACGATATTGTACCCCCAGTCATTTCACTGTTAGTCTAAGCTTACATTTCTTTCACTCTCAGCTTTTTTTGAGCTCATTTTCTTTCTTTATGTTCTCGAGTATAGCTTCGAGGTGTCCGGTATTCCTTCCCAAGGTCCACAACAATTACCTCCCTAGAAAATGTCACTCCTTTTAAAGGTCTTTTGTGGTTTTCAACAGCTGAAGGAGTTCTAGTGAGAGGTATGGGTGGTTTTTGCAAATCTTCATCCTGCAAGAGAATGGAACAAACAGTATAAATGATCAATTTATGAAGGCAACAAGTCCTACTTTAAAAAATGTTGTATTTTTAATTTAGTTTATATTTTAAATTAAATATAGAAACATTGTTAGTGAGAAACAGAAGTGTTTGTAAATGATACAGGAAAGCACTGATAATCCATCATGATCTCATTTTCATATCTCTATGGTTAGAAAAGAGCCCCCCCCCAACCATTGTTCTGCCTCTGGGCATGGGCCTTGTGTTGAGGGAAGATGTGAACTGTTCCTATCAGAGAGTCCCGACAGGGAGCTCAAGAAGGCCCAGGCAATGTTTGTGTGCTGTTGTATAGCCTGGAACCAGAACAGGGACATGGGCTCTGGTCCTGAGCTTGGCCGTGGTGGAAGAATGACCTTGAACAATTCATCTCATTTTCTCATTTGTAACATGAGAGGGCTGGATCCCTAGATGATCTCCAAGGACTCCGCCAGCTCTAAGATCCTAGGATTCTAAGAAAAGCAAAATGAAGGGGAATTATTAAGAACAACACAAATGTAAGAGTGAAGAATGAGCAAGTGTCTAGATTTGGCATACATGACTGGATTAATAACATGAACTGATGAACTAAGAAGAAGGTTTAGATGACTGTAGACATTGTGCTCCTTCCAAGTATAAACTTAAGTTTCAGGCAAGACCATCTCATTGTTCCTAGCCAAATAATTTACCACCTTTTCAATCAAACAAATCCTGACCTGGTCCTTGAGAGGAGAAAAGGGCATCACCTCTTCACCATTTCCTCCAGTTTCCTTAGGCTCTTGCTTCTCTTTCATTTTGTCCTTCCCCTCTTCTATGTTCTCTTTGTTTTCTAAGGGTGTGACCACCTCTTCTTTATTCCGTCTCTGGACAAGAATGCCAGGCCTCATGGGTGCGTTCAAGTCCGTGATTTGTGTCCGTACGGTCCTAGGTAATTAGCAGGATTTTTAAAATTCATGCATGTCAGCCACCATTATCATACCCCAAAATGGATTTCTATTGCATTCTATGATACAGACTTACTTATCTTGATCTCTTGAATTATTTGTCTCCGCGTTAGCAGCTAAACAATCTTCACCTCCATTAGCATCTGTACAAGGACTTTTTTCTGTCTCTTCATCTTTCCTGCTTTGGAAACTGAAAACAAATAAGCAAAAAATTCAGAAGAAGAATGGTCTTGATTTACTTGGCATGGAACTTCACTTTTAAACAGGAAATTAGAATTTCTAAAATTCTGAAATGGAAAAAGTAAATAGCTATAGCATTATTTGCTCTATTTTAAATTGATTTATATTATTTCTAGATACATTTGCTAGTGTGACTTGAAATCTGATCCCAATTTACCAGCATGGATTTATACCATTTATATAAAAAAACCACCAATAAAAGGAGGATGCAAATGAAGCAAATTAGAAGGAGGATGAAGAAAGTGATTGCTGTGGTTTCAAAGCTCATAGGGTTAGCTAGAAGACTCGTCCACTCTCACAATCACAGATTGTACAAATATTCTTTTCCAGATTAGTTTGAATGTAGTTCTCTTGTTCTTTAAGTTTTCTAGAAACAGAAGAATAAAAGGCTATTTTCATTGTTGTTCTTTTGATCAGCTTCATAAAAGATGCTGTGCTTGTTTCGATGAAGTTGACTCACACTGGCTAATTTCTCTCCATAAATGTGGTGGGGGCTGAGGTGGTTAGAGGGGAGACTGAGCTGGGACACGTGTGATCACTCAGCTCACCTCCCCTCACCCCAAAAACTATCAGAATCCAGAGGAGAGGAATTGGAGCAGCTGGAGCCAAGCCCAGCTCCCCATTCTTCTCTCTTCAGTGACATCATAGAAGCATGGAACGGTTCAGTTAGAAGGACAAGAGTGCCAGCCCAGGCCTGCCTGTCACCTGGAGTTAGGAGAACTAAGAAACTCCTCTGGGCTGCCGTCTCGCTGTCCTCCCCTCTCAGAAGGCTGGGGTGGAGGCCATGTGGCACCATACTGGCGCTCTTTCACCAAGGATTTTCTTCCTGCTCTCCAAATGCCAGCTTTCCTCTCTTAACCTGAGCCTGTTTCTTTACTGATTCTTTTGCAGACAATGAACAATCAGTCCCACTTCCTCCTTATAAAATCCCTCTCTATAGTAATCAACTTACCCCCTAATGGATGCTCTCCAGGCTAAACAGCTGATATCCTTCTAATACCACATCACTGGACCCACTTTCTGGACAAATAAGCAAGCTGGCAGCTCTAGCAGCTGTGGCTGAAGAAGCAGGAGCAGAGCAAGATGATCAAAGTCAAGATGACCTCACCCCCAACCTAATTTCAGGTGAGTGAGTGATGCCCATGACAAGAAGGGGGAGGGAAGAGCTAGAGTTTTCTGAGAAGCAAAGAAAGATACAAAGGAATATGGCAGCTGCTGCCAACCACATCTAAAAAATTGGAAAATGAGTTCTGGGGGCCTGTGAGCTATAGCAACACTGGCTCTCCTTCAGAAGGGCAAGGACTGTGGCTTTTTAATCTTTGGATACTCCACCAAGTCAGGACCTGCAAATCCCATGAATGTTGAATGGAAGGGTCTGTGCAGCAGGTGTGATGTGTGGTGTGTGTGGTAGCACAGGTAGAGCTTGTTGGAGGGCTCAGGCCATGACTGGTTTTTTAGAACATGTGACCATCGGAGCCACTCCTAGTAGAGTGAGCAGAATTCATGGATGCCTCCTCCAGCAAGGCTCCCAGATGCAGACTCAGAGCCCATCTCACTCTCCTTACTCTACGCTGCTGCCAGACTGAGGCTTTAAGAGCCCAAATCTTTCCATGTCTCATGTACCCATAAAGGATTTTTCTGGCAGATGGGAATATTTTAGATCTACTGTTGGTTACACAGGTCTAGACATATGTAAAAACCCACCAAACTGTATCCTCAAGATTAGTGTGCCTTGTGTCATCTACTATGTGGATATTATACTGAATAGAAAGGGAAAAGGGGCCCCATCCCCGCCCTGAATTTAAATATGTGTCATTAGGAGTGCTGGACTGGAGTGCACCTGCTGCTATTTGGTCCTGTCTCCAAGACTGTTTGCCAGATATAGTCTGAGACCAGAGACTTTTAACAACAAGTAAGGGCTGACAAGACTATCATTAGGGCCTTCCTTCATTGAATGTGACTTATGAATCAATATCTCAAAATATATATATATCTATATTTAACATAATTCTGAAAAGTGGAAGGTTATTCAACTTTGTCCCTAAATCACATTTTAAGTGCACTGGACTGTAAGTCTGTGAGGCCATGATATTCATGGGTTCCAGAGCCTAACAAAGTACAATTTGCGTGCAGGTATGTGCTCAAAAATTATAGATGGTGGGAAATTACAACCAATTCTACAGAAATTAAAAATATCCGAAGAGAGTACTATGAACAATTGTATGCTGACAAATTGAATAACCCAGATGACATGGAAAAATTCCCAGAAACACAAAACCTATCAAAACAATCATGAAGACATAGGAAATCTGAATAAAATTATAAGAAGGAGACTGAATCAATGACCAGAACCTCCAAACAAAAGAAAACCCCCAGACCAGATGGCTTCACTGAGGAATTCTTTTTTTTTTTTAAGATTTTAAATATTTATTTGACAGAGAGAGAGATAGCCAGCGAGAGAGGAAACACAAGCAGGGGGAGTGGGAGAGGGAGAAGCAGGCTTCCCAGCAGAGCAGGGAGCCCGATGTGGGGCTCGATCCCAGAACCCTGGGATCACTCCTTGAGCCGAAAGCAGACGCTTAACTACTGAGCCACCCAGGCGCCCCTCACTGAGGAATTCTTTTTTTTTTTTTTTTTAAGATTTTATTTATTTATTTGACAGAGAGAGAGCCAGCGAGAGAGGGAACACAAGCAGGGGGAGTGGGAGAGGAAGAAGCAGGCTCCTAGCAGAGGAGCCTGATGTGGGGCTCGATCCCACAATGCCAGGATCACGCCCTGAGCCGAAGGCAGACGCTTAACCGCTGTGCCACCCAGGCGCCCCTCACTGAGGAATTCTATCGAACATATAAAGAAGAGCTAACCAATCATTTTCAAACTCTTCCAAACAATTGAAGAAAAGGGAACATATCATAACTCATTCTATGAGGCCAGCATGACCCTGATACTGAAACCAAAGACACTACAAAAAAAGAAACCTAAAGGATTGATATCCCTTATGAATACTGAGGCAAAAATCCTCAACAAAGTACTAGCGAACTGAATTTAGCAGCATATTAAAAGGATTATATACCATGACAAAGTAGAATTTATTTCACAAATGCAAGGATGGTTGAACATACAAAAATCAATGTAATATACCACATCAACAGAATGAAGAGGAGAAAAATACATAATCATCTCAATTGATTCAGGAAAGGCATTTGACATAATTTAATATCCTTTCTATGATGAAAAACATTAAATAAACTAGGAATAGAAGGAAACTATCCCAACATAATAAAAGCCATATATAGAAACCCCACAGCTAACATCATACTCAGTGATGAGAAAATATGTGCAGGGGCGCCTGGGTGGCACAGCGGTTAAGCGTCTGCCTTCGGCTCAGGGCGTGATCCCGGCGTTATGGGATCGAGCCCCACATCAGGCTCTTCTGCTATGAGCCTGCTTCTTCCTCTCCCACTCCCCCTGCTTGTGTTTCCTCTCTCGCTGGCTGTCTCTATCTCTGTTGAATAAATAAATAAAATCTTTAAAAAAAAAAAAAAAGAAAAAAGAAAATATGTGCAAATCACATATCTAATAATGGATTAATATCCAGAATAAATAAATTCAACAATAAAAAACAATCCAATTCAAAAATGGGCAATGCATAGACATTTCTCCAAAGAAGATACGCAAATGGACAATGAACACATGAAAAGATGCTCAACATCACTAATCATTAAGGAGCAAATCAAAACTACAATGGGATAACCACTTCATACCCATTAATAAAGCCATTATTTAAAAAAAAAGAAAAGAAGAGAAAATAAGTGTTAGAATGTGGAGAAATTGGAACCCTTGTGCATTGTTGGTGAGAATGTAAAATGGTGTATCCACTATGGAAAACAGTATGGAGGTTCCTCAAAAAGTTGAAAATAGAGCTACCAAAACCCAGCAATTGCAATACTGGGTATTTACCCCAAAGATACAAATGTAGTGACCCAAAAGGGCACCTGCACCCCAGTGTTTATAGCAGCAATGTCCACAATAGCCAAATGATGGAAAGAGCCCAGATGCCCATCAGCAGATGAATGGATAAAGAAGATGTGGTGTATATATGCAATGAAATATTACATAGCCATCAAAAAATGAAATCTTGCCATTTGCAATGATGTGGTTGGAACTAGAGGGTGTTATGTTAAGTGAAATAAGTCAATCAGAGAAAGACAATTACCATATGATTTCACTGATATGTGGAATTTAAGAAACAAGGCAGGATCATAGGGGAAGAGAGGAAAAAATGAAACGATGAAACCAGAGAGGGAGACAAACCATCAGAGACTCTTAATCTTAGGAAACAAACTGAGGGTTGCTGGAGGGGAGAGGGGTGGGGGGATCAGGTAACTGGGTGATGGACATTGGGGAGGATATGTGTTGTAATGAGCACTGGGTATTATATAAGACTGATGAATCACAGACTGTACCTCTGAAACAAATAATTATTATATGTCAATTAAATTAATTTAAATTAAAAATATTTTAAAAATCAAATATAGAGTTCCATACAATCCAGCAATTTCAGTTCTGGATGTATACGCAAGAGAAGTGAAGCAGGGACTGGAACAGATATTTGTACACCCATGTTCACAGTAGCACTATTCACAATAGTCAAAAGGTAGAAACAACCCAAGTTGGGATATATTATTCAGCTTTAAAAAGGAATGAGGGGCGCCTGGGTGGCACAGCGGTTAAGCGTCTGCCTTCGGCTCAGGGCGTGATCCCGGCATTATGGGTTCGAGCCCCACATCAGGCTCCTCCGCTATGAGCCTGCTTCTTCCTCTCCCACTCCCCCTGCTTGTGTTCCCTCTCTCGCTGGCTGTCTCTATCTCTGTCGAATAAATAAATAAAATCTTTAAAAAAAAATAAAATAAAATAAAAAGGAATGAAATTCTGATGCATGTTACACACAGATGAAGCTGGAAGGCATGATAAGTGAAGGAAACATATTGATGATTCACTTCTAGCAAGTACGTGCAGTAGTCGAATTCAGAGACAGAAAATAGAATCGTGATTACCAGGTGCTAGGGTGAGGGGGGAAATGGTGACCCTATTATTTAATGGATACTGTTTCAATTTGGAAGATGAAAAAGTTCCGGAGATGGATGGTGGTGATGGTTGCACAACAACGTAAATGTACTTACGCCACTGAACTGCACACTTAAAAATGGTGAAAATGGTAAATTTTGTATTGTATATATTTTATCATAATTTAAAACAATGATTTATGGAACAGAGGAAAGGGAACCCATTTGTAGCGGCCTGGTATGTGGCAGGCACTGGAAAAAGAAAACCACCAGCACACAGAAATCTTGTTTCTATCTCCATCCTCTTGCTCAGTTTGTTTCCCCACTGTGAATGCCCCAGGCCTGCCTCAGCCCTTTACCTTCCCCACCTCCCCACTCCTGGACTTCTCTTCCATGATGCCAGCACCATCCACTAGGCTTCCTTCCTTCTTGCTTTCTTGAAGCTATCACTTCTCCTCAGTGACACACCCATGTCACCTACCTGCATCCCAAACCTGTGGCCTGTCCAGCTCCAGCTGCAGGCCAGCTGGCAAGTCGCAGGGGCTTCCACATTCTTTGTCATTTCCCACCTCCCACCCCATTATTCCTTGACCTCAGGCTCCCAGAACCCTAAACATTATCCCACCTGTTATTAAATACTGCTTTCTAATCCTTCAACCAAGAATGCCCGATAGAAACTTAAAGTTTTTCCATTCTCAAGGATATTTGTATCTTAACAAGAGCTAAAAGCAAATGCAAGACAGTGGAATTTCAGGCATCAGCCAGCAGATGGGGAGCTTCCTTTGGAGCAAGGAGGACTTTTCTAGTGCTCCTCATATCTGCCACATTGGGATCAGGTATCAACTCCTCCTAGGGCGAGCAGTTCTGCCCTGTCCCCCACTCCTGCCTTCAGGCTCCTTTGGGGTAGCAGCCAAAGGGTGAGCACTCCCGGGAGCAGGGTCTGCAGCAAGCTATGCTCCAGATGGGCACAGGATGCCTGTGAATCCCAACCACCCCCCTGAGGCCTTGATCCATGCAGTCTGGTGACGTCCTCTAACAGAAGCATGATCCCTGAATTCCAGGATCAAGACAAGGACATTCAGAGGACTTACACGTCACAGCTGCCTGAATGTGAAAACCAGGGGAGCACACAGGATCCAGGCCTGGCTAGTCAGAACAGTCCACAGTTCAGGAGTCAACATGTGATCTAGTCCACTCAGTTAGTCTCAATTTGTCAAAGCTCTTGCAGAAACTACCAGCAAAGAAGAGAGAGGGTTGAGAGATATAGAGAGACAAATTACAAATGACTCTGCTTGATCTAACCATGCCTGAAATCTTGATTTTTTCAGTGTGGACTGGAAGCTGTCAGTTGTGCAAACCGATGGCTTTCCTTTTTGGCTTAAGCTGGTCTGAGTGAGGTTTATGTCTCCTGCAATCCAAGATTGCTGACCAACACACTCTCTAGCCAACATCATACTGTCTCCCTGAGTCCTTGATTTCTAACATGAGATTCCTCAATTCCTCACATAAGAGCCATTGAGCCCATCAGTTTTTACTAGAGGAAGGAAGGAAAAAATGATATTACACACCAAGATAAATAGCTAATTATTAGTACATATAATTTCCACATAAGAAAAGGTTGTTCTGCTGAAAAGCCTTCATTATTTATGATCCACAGTTAACCTTTTCATACCGAAGCCATTTAAAACCTCACAAAGTTAGGGCGCCTGGGTGGCTCAGTTGGTTAAGTTTCCGACTCCTGGTTTTGGCTCAGGTCGTGATCTCAGGGTCGTTGATTGAGCCCCATGTCAGGCTCCGCACTTAGCAGGGAGTCTGCTTGGGACTCTCTCTTTTCCTCTCCCTCTGCCCCTCCCCCTGCTCTCTCTCTCAAATAAATCAATCTTTTTTTTAAAAAAATAAGACGTCACAAAGTCAGTACAGTTTGATGAGGCAATACATTCATCACCCAACTGTTTCTCATGTAACAACACCGAGCTATACAACAGGAAACACAGCTCTTGGCAGGGGTGGCCTACCAGGAGAGCACTTCTCTCACTAAGGAAATGGGCACCAATCCCCAAATGCCACAGTTCAGCAGAGGAGTCTCAAATTCACTACAAAAGATTTAGCAAAACTTTATAGCTAATATTTATTCACCTAGAATTGAAACATCTTTGAGAAAGTGTCAGAAGCATTATACTATTAATATTAGATTATAACCACCCCAAATCGGGTAAATACATTCCTGGCTTCAACTACCATAGCTGTAGCAACCGTGTGCACACCCATCCCAGGGCACATTTTAAAGTCCCTCTGTGTTGCGCTCTGCTACTGGCTTCATGAGGCCGAAAGACTCCAAGTTGAGGAGTCAACAACCCCTGAGTCATCATTCCAGTGGTCCCATTCAATCTTCTGGTTTGTGAAGGGCATACCTGAGCTGCAGGCAGAGGAGAATCTTCTGGCCATGTATTTGAGCATCTTCTGCTTTATCCCATGCTATGTGGTTAGTAGGATCAAATCCCAAGGACTATGGGGGCACCTGGGTGTCTCAGTCAGTTGAGTGTCTGGGATCAAGCCCCATGTGGGGCTCTCTGCTTAACGGGGAGTCTGCTTCTCCCTCTGCCGCTCCCCCTGCTTGTGCTCGCTCTGTCAAATAAATACAGAGATAGATGATAGATAGATAGATAGATAGATAGATAGATAGATAGATAGATAGATAAAATCTTTTTAAAAATTGCAAGGACTATGAAAAGCATATTGGTCTCTGATTCCATACCTGCCTGAGATGTCCAGGACATATGTCGAAGCTGACCTGGTCCATCTATTCCTGGGAGACTTTTTGACCTTGTGATTCCAACTCAGGGAACAGGTGAGAGGACATTCCAGCCTACCTCAGGGGAGCAAGTATCCCCCACAGGTTTGTACAGACCAAGCCTTTTGCACGTTATATTATAAGCTTTATGTCCTTTATTTAAGGACAAATACCTATTCGCAGATCACACATGGATTAGCACTGATTGAACAACTCTATTTGTTTTATTTCACATTTTTTCTAAGATTTTATTTATTTATTTGAGAGAGAGAGAGAGAGAGACAGGGCACAAGCAGAGGGAGCATCAGGCAGAGGGAGATGCAGGCTCCCGCTGGGCAAGGAGCCCACTGTGGGACTCGATTCCAGGATCCTGAGATCATGACCTGAGCCGAAGGCAGACGCTTAACCACTGGGCCACCCAGGCACCCCAAAAAGATGATTTTTTTTTTAAATACCAACACATTTTTCCAGTTTATAGAAGCATTACACTTGTTTTCTTATTGTTGAACAACTTACTGCTTTTATAAATAGCATTGATGGTCATATTTATATATAAATAGATGAATTAAACTCATATTAAAATATTAATCTTCACTTTTATTTTCAAAAGTTTATTGGCTTCTGACTCTATCTTTTGTTTTAAATCTCATCCACTTTGTTTCACTTTTTTGGGCTCCAAATATCTTACATTTTGATCTATTACTTTTAACTTCTATTTATTCACTTTTTAAACTACTTTATTTCTAATTTCTTAGGCTCAGTCTTCTATTAGCCTTCGTTAAGGCAAAAGCAATGTTCTGCTTTAGGTTTAGAAAACTGGTAAAAACACTTTGATTTTTAAATTTGTCTTATTAACTTGTAAAAGGGGAATCCTAATCATCTATAGATCCCAATAGTTTTGTTTGTTTGCTTGCTTGCTTTTGGGAAGGGAAAAAGGTTGGAAAAAACATGCATTGGTGATGTGACTTAACTTTTAAAAAAACATGTTTTATAAACAAGCACAATTTCTCATAAAAGCAATTTTTTCTGATTCTAAGCAATTTTCTCAAGCTTAGAAGTTAGTTTCTTGCAGATGTCCAGTCTTTCTTGATCACAAGAGTCTTTATGTAATACTCTATTGAATTAAAAGAAACCCCAGAAACACAACTCTGCCACTTGAGCAATTTAATTTTATTAGGAACTTACTTAAACTATGAATCACTTTTAATTTTTCTGTTACCTTTTCGAGAACAAAGTAAAAATGTTCACAGCATATCACTGATAAGCTAATGCTCAGAGAGATGTTTTCCTCTCTGTATAGGATTTTAGTCAGTATTGGGCAAAAACACATATTGGTTTTAGTAGACTTTCTTAGAACATTTTTAGATTTACAGGAAAATTGAGAAGATAGTACAGAGTTCTCATACACCTCATATCCAGTTTATTATTAACATGTTACATTAGTATGGTACATTTGTTACTATTAATGAACCAATATTGATGCATTATTATGAACTAAAGTCCATAGTTTACTCAGATTTCCTTAGTTTTTTTTTTTTTTAAGATTTTATTTATTTATTTGACAGAGAGAGAGAGACAGCCAGCGAGAGAGGGAACACAAGCAGGGGGAGTGGGAGAGGGAGAAGCAGGTCCCCAGGGGAGGATCCTGATGTGGGGCTCGATCCCAGAACACCGGGATCACGCCCTGAGCCGAAGGCAGATGCTTAACAACTGAGCCACCCAGGCGCCCCCAGATTTCCTTAGTTTTTATCTAATGTCTTTTTCTAGTCCAGGATTCTATCCAGGGTACTACATTACAATTACTTGTCATGTTTCCTTAGACTCCTCATGGCTGTGACGGTTTCTCAGACTTTTGTTGTTTTTGATCACCTTTAACAGTTTTGGGGAGCACTGATCAGGTATATTGTAGGATGACCCACTACTGGAATTTGAGCAGACACATTTTTTATTCCGAATTTTCTTTAAAGTAAAGGCACACACATATTTTTAATTCCACATCTTCTACCTTTGTTGATTTACTCAAACATTTTAAATCATCTTCCTCCTTTGTACTCATTTATATTTTTCTTTTATGTACAGTGATGCTTGGTAATGTTTGATAAAAGTAGCTCTAAGGAGAAAGCCCACTCTACAAACAAGGGGTTGATAGCACCCTCGTTCATCATATCTCAACCCATCTCGATGCCCTTTCATTGTATCCCTAGCCTTTCAAGCACAGCTTTCTGGGGCGCCTGGGTGGCACAGCGGTTAAGCGCTTGCCTTCGGCTCAGAGCGTGATCCTGGCATTATGGGATCGAGCCCCACATCAGGCTCCTCTGCTATGAGCCTGCTTCTTCCTCTCCCACTCCCCCTGTTTGTGTTCCTTCTCTCGCTGGCTGTCTCTATCTCTGTCAAATAAATAAAAAAAAAATTTAAAGCACAGCTTTCTGAAACCTTACCCTGGGGGACTTGGGAGCCTCACCTTTGTGCAGACCCCAAACCAGATTCACCTCGATTCACCCCCAAATCCTAGATCTCTAATCCACAAATGGAAGAAGTTCATGGTTTAAAATTCATGGTCTTCAAAAGATCGAATCATTGGATCTGGGGCAAACTAGGACAGCATGGCCCTTATTAAAATGCCCTTGGGCTGATTTTGTGGAGATCAAGTTGGTGTTAGACTTTGTGATGTTTTTACTTCTTTGATACTCCTTCCTTCACCCTGAGTGTGGACGCAGCTTATTAAATCACTTCTAGCAAATAAAATGCAGCAGAAGTGAAGAACTGTGAATTCTGAAAATAGGTGATAAAATGCATTATGACTTCCTCTTTGCCTTTTCTCTTGACTCACCTGTTTTGGGGGAAGCCTGCTGCCATGTGGTGAGGACACTGAAGCAGCCCATGGATAGGACCATGTGATGAGGAACCGAATCTTCCTTTCAATCACTAGCAAGGAAATAAAGCTTCTTGCCAATAATCCTGCGAGTAGGCTTAGAAACTGATCTTCCTCCAATAGAGTCTTCAGATCACTGTAGACCAACATCTTGACTGCAACTTCAAGACAGAATCACCAAGCGAAAATATTCCTGAAATCCTGACTCACAGAAACTATGAGATAATGCTTATATTAATCTGCTAAATTTGGGGTCATTTGTTATGTAGCAATAGCCTGTGCTGTTTATATTTTTAATTTTCTGTATACTATGATGTTTTGATATCTGAAATAACTTTCTGGCTGAGGAGACTACCCATCCTGGGGCAAGCCAATTCTTAGAGATAGCATGTTCAGCTGGGAGCATGCCTTTGATTTGCAAATTAACCAATCCAGAGCCATACCTCCTCTATCGGGCCTGTGCACTCCAACAGGCAATATTCCTCTGCCTTAATCATCCCAGGGCCAGGCACTAGGCAATGAGAGACCCTCCCCCCATAGTTTAGAGCCCATAGAAATTATTCAAATTAGCCAATCCTAAACTGTTTACTCTGCCCTGCCTTGTTTTTCCTGCAGAAACTTCAATAAAGGCTGTAGCCTCAGCTCTCCCCTCTTGCCCCTTTTTCCTCTTGCCTGACACCGGTGCTTTCCCATGTGGCCCTGCATGCTGTGCTCTGCCTCCTGAGCCTCTAGGACTTGGGAGTATAGTAAACTTTGTTTTCCTGAGCCTCTCCTGTGTTTCCTTCTGTGGCCACACCTGACTGACTTCACATAGAAGTCAGAACACAGCTTGGGCGAGGGAACATGCAGAGGGAGGACCAACAATACTCTGTAGCAAGGATCAACCTGTCTCAAAGTGGGTCTGTCCAGGTGGGTCCACTTTCCCTGTCAACATCACAAGATGATCCTTTCAGAGTATGACTCACCATGACTCTCATTGATTGTAAAAGTCAATCAGGTACCTTCAAGAGCTAGGGTTCTTATGAGTGGGAGTTTATGTATTAAAGTCAGTTATGCTCTTCTTGGAGGTGCTCTTAATATGTCAGGATAACCAATGGAATTAGAGGGTATTATACTAAGTGACATAAGTCAGTCAAAGAAAGACAAATACCATATGATTTCACTCAGACGTGGAATTTCAGAAACAAAACAGATGAACATAGGGGAAGGGAAGGAAAAATAAAATAAGATGAAAATAGAGAGGGAGACAAACCATAAGAGACTCTTAACTATAGAGAACAAAGGGGACATGGGTGGAAAGATGAGGTAACTGGGTGATGGGCATTAAGGAAGGCACGTGATGTAATGGGCAGTGGGTGTTATATGTAAGTGATGGATCACTGAATTCTACCTCTGAAACGAATAATACAGTGTATGTTAATTAAATTGAATTTAAATTAAAAAATTAAAATTATGTTAGGATACCCAAGACCTCACTAGAATCTAAAAGAAAACAGAAGTCTGATGTACCGCCATCCCAAGAGTCCTGGGTCTCTTAGGGGGCCCAGAACTTAAGTCAAAGAAATATGGCTAAGTTTTAGTTTTTTCACTCTTGGCAGAATTAAGAGCTATCCCCAAACGACAGCTTAATCAACCTTTAACACCAGCCCCTAAGGAGAATGTCCATGACTTGCTACAGCATTCTTCCTGGGACCCCTGGCGGGACCCAGTATGGTGCAACGCGACCATTATCTCCTACTTCGTGTTAGGAAGGCACGTTGCCTCCAACTCTGGCCCAAGAAGGTCTAGACTCTAAGCCACCACATCCAGTAACCCAAACCTTCCTTCATGAAAGTTATGCTTGAGACCCTTCTTTTGGGCTGCCCCATTGGAAAGCCCAACCACTTGGCCCATCAAGTCCATGGGCCCCTATTTCCAGGATCCAGTTGCACATGCTCTACTTTGAACCAGGGGAGCCTCACAGGTGCTAAGATAGACAGAAGGACTAAAGGTTTGTTTCATTTTTCTTTCTTTTTTCCTTTTTTTAGTTCTGGAGCCACTTTCATAGACATCCCAGGCAGCTGTGGAACTGAGCTCTGTCACACGCAGTGGGCTGTGGGAAGCATTATTATAACACCTAGGACTGTGGAAACCGTGACATGATGCACCTGTACCTGAGACATCCACCCTCCTACATACTGGTTAAATTACTTCCTATCCCAGAGGAAACCATACTCACTCCCCCTGAAGAAACTTGTCCTTGATTAATACAGATCCAGGTGTCATATTTAAAGTGGGAGGAGAGACATTTTATTCTACACATTTTATTCTACATTTTATTCCAATAAAACAGAGTCGTGGTTAGACTTTGTATCTGAAGCAATGTTTTCAAAGTATACCTTGTTCTTGAAGCCCATCTATGCTCATGTTAGCCCCGGGAGGTTAGGGCACTGAGAAGAGCAAGAAAGACTGTGGGGACTTCTAAAAAAATTACTGAGGAAATATATATCAATTACAAAAAATACATATTTTTTAAAGTGCCCCTTTATTCCAGCACCCAGAAATAGCCACTGTTAACAAAATTATCCTTCCTCTTTTTACACATACCCAACTAGAAGAAAATGGTGTTTACATGTCCAGGGGCTGACCCTTACCAGAAGAATGAGTTTGTCAACTGCTGGCTTCTTTATAGAGAAGGTGGTAGGAGAGGAAGCCCTACAAAAGAGAGGCTGCACTGTTCAGGTTCAGGAGTGTGAGCTCTGGGAATTATCAGGTTGAGAATCATTGCTTGTCAAGGGGAAAAGATCACACAGTACTTTTTGTGTATGTGGTACTGTGTGACCTTGGATAAGTTACTTAACCTCTCTGTGCTTCACTGCCCTCACATCAAGTTTGGAGATAATAACTGTTCCCATAGGACTGTTGTGAGATTTAAATGAACTAATATTTATATGCTTGGAGTGGCGTCTAGCACATGGCAAGTGATCGATGATTCTGTTATTGTTATTGTTATTAAGAATTTAATCTGGGGCATCTGGATGGCTCAGTCAGTAGAGCGTGTGACTCTTGATCTCGGGGTTGTGAGTTTGCGCCCCATGTTGGGTGTAGAGATTACTTAAAATTTTTAAAAAATATCTTTAAAAAAAGAATCGAATCTGGTTTAATCGGGTAAGAGAAGATGGTAATTTCACAACACCTGCTGGTTCTCTAAGTAGCTGAGAGCAGCAAGCTCACTGTCTGTGAAGGTTCCCTTTCTTACCTACATGGACGAGCGGGCGCGCGCGCGTGCGTGTGTGTGTGTGTGTGTGTGTGTGTGTGTGTGTGTGAAAATGCGCACTGGGAAGGATTAAGGAAGGAGTGCTTTCTTGGAGAGAAGGGAATAAAAGGTGGATTTCAAGATAAGAANTGTGTGTGTGTGTGTGTGTGTGTGTGTGTGTGTGTGTGTGAAAATGCGCACTGGGAAGGATTAAGGAAGGAGTGCTTTCTTGGAGAGAAGGGAATAAAAGGTGGATTTCAAGATAAGAAAGACTAGGGCCCCTGTAGAAGGGTTGCTTCTTTCTTTTTTCCTTTTCCTTGGGCTTTGGGAACCATCATAGTATCCAGTTTGCGGATCCCCCACCATATTGTTATTCTCTCTAGTTAGCCCCAAGCCTTCAGTAAACCCTTTACACAGAGCTGTTTGGGGACTTGGTTTGGACAAGAAAGGGTGTGCTCTCAGCTTCTTGGACCCCCACCCTCTTGCCATTCTCTGTTGTTTCCTCCCTTCTGGAGGGAGAGGCAGGGAGCCAAGGCACCAAGGACAACATTTGCCAGACTTTGAATTCCATTCCCTTAGTAAGTATTCAGATGAGGACTACTCTCCCTTCTCTGTGTGTTTAAAGAGAAACACATTGCTAAACCCTTCTTTCAGAAATTGTATCCCTCCCTCTCTTTTCTCTCCTCCACCTTAAGGTGGCCGGTCACCAATTTATTTCAAGTATGAAATTCCTCAGACAGTGATTTCCAATCTCTTTACCCTTATTGTTCCCAAGGTTAATTGTTAAATGGCATTTTGTTCATCTTAAAAGGCAAATAACCTCAGCTAAATTTTGAAAGCAAAAATTGCATCCCCCACTGTTCTTACTGTGGTACATTATATACACGCACGCTACTCCTGCCCTTGAACCTTGGCTGGCTAGTGACTTACTTTGACCAATAGAATGTAACAGAAGAAATGCTGTGCCACTTGTGGCCTAGCCCTTTAGAGACCTGTTGGCCTCTGCACCTCCGCTCTTGGAGCCCTGCAGCACCAGGGAAGAAGCCTTACCTCGGAGCTAGAGAGGCCCAGCTCCCACAAGGCACTAAACATGCAAATAAGGCCATCTTGGAAATTCCAGCCCAAATGAGTGATCCCAGCTGTCTTCATCTGTTTGGGATGCTTTAACAGAAATGTCATAGCTTATAAACAACGGACACTTATTTCTCATAGTTCTGGAAGTCCAAGATCATGGCACCTGCAGATTGAATGTCTGGTGAGGGCCCTCTTCCTGGTTCATAGACAGCTATCTTTCTGCTGCGTCCTCACATGATGGAAGGAGGGAGAGAGAGCCCTTTTGGGCTTCTTTTATGAGGGCAGCCCTCTTTGGCTTCCTTTTCATGAGAGCTCTGACCACCTCACCTAATCACCCACAGGCCCCACCTCCTAATAGCATCCCCTAGGGGTTAGGACTTTAACGTATGAATTTTGGATGGACCGAAATAGTCAGACTATAGGGCCAGCCTCTGCCAAATGGAACAGAACAACCACTTAGCTGATTTAACACAACTCATAGAATCATAAAAGTAATAAATCCCAAACCCCACTTCTTAACATATCAGAATTATTGGCTTTCTTCTACATCTGAATATGTGCAAAATCCCCTTTTAGATCTGCCTTGGGAGCAAGGGTGGAGGGAGTGTCTGGCACTCAGGGAGGGAATGTACCATATCCTGATGCTTAACAGGGGTGGGGAAGGTGGACCTTATTAAAAGTAAGCAAAAGTTATAGAAAGTTACTTGAAAAGAGGATTCTGGTAAAATACATTTGAAAGGAGGTCAAATATATATTTGAAAAGAAAGGAACTCATGGTATTTATTCAGATAAAGAGAAATAGGACATTGAAGATTTGTACAGGGATCATGTTTGTTCAAGGGAGTAATACACTAAGAACATTTCTTAAATTTTTAACTAAATATGTGACAAGAGTTTCTTTGTTCTTTTGTGAAGTTTTTCTGGCTTATGGATGGGCCAATTTCCTCATCTTTATAATTTGTCAAATTCACAGTGGCTCTTTCTAGTGGGTGGGACCAACTGAAATTATGCTGTATTTTTTCTTCTCACTCTGACTCCTTCCTCAGTATCCCTTTTGCTATGGACCCCTTCAAGTTCACTGGATCATTGTCAGTAAAAAGGAGAGGACTGTTTAGAAGATTGATACCTGGGACATCTGGGTGGCTCAGTTGGTTAAGCATCTGCCTTTGGCTCAGGTCATGAAACCAAGGTCCTGGGATCAAGCCCCGCATCAGGCTCCTGCACAGTGGGGAGCCTGCTTCTCCCTCTGCCCCTCCCCCTGCTTGTGCTCTCTTCCCCTCTCTCTCTCTCTGACAAATAAATAAAAATCTTTAAAAAAAAATAGAAGATTGACACTTATTTGCTCTCTGGGACATGCATGCTCCAAAGATGTCTACAACTGACTATTGTCATTTTGACCAAGACAGGTCCTGGTTGAGCACTTGTGAGAAGGAATGAGAAGGAATCATTTCTTACAGAGAATAAAAAAAATTTGTAAGTAACATTGCTCTATTCCAGCTGATTCAATTTCTTGATAAAGGGTGGGGACCTGGGGGACTCAGTCGGTTAAGCATCTAACTCTTGATCTCAGCTCAGGTGTTGATATCAGGGTCATGAGTTCAAATCTCATGCTGGGCTCCATGTTGTCTTAAAAAAACAAAATACTACTTTTCAATTTTATTTTCGAAAGATGAAGAAAGGGGCACATGGGTGGCTTAGTCAGTTGAGCGTCTGACTCTTGATTTAGGCTCAGGTCATGATCTCAGGGTCGTGGGATCAAGTCTCATGTTGGGCTCCAGGGTTGGCACAGGGTCTGCTTGGGATTCTCTCTCCTTCCCTCTGTCCCTCCCCACTTGCACACTCTCTCTCAAATAAATAAATAAAACTTTTTTTTTTTTTAAAGGGAATAGATGAAGAAAGTCAGGGAATGGAAAAACTAACGTTGGAGCCAGCAACAAAGAAGGACTAAGGGTACTGCCATGCCTTGATTTGTAGAAACTGTTTCACTAGAGGATTAATACAACAATGTACCTAAAAAGAGGTGGATGCAATGGTGAGAAATGAAGGAAAAGGGCAGTAAATACTAAAATGGGGGGCACCTGGGCCGCTCAGATGGTTAAGCATCTGCCTTTGGCTCAGGTCATGATCTCAGGGTCCTGGATTGAGCCCTGCATCAGGCTCCCTGCTCAGCAGGGAGTCTGCTTCTCCCTCTTCCTCTGACCCTTCTCCTTGTTCATGCTCTCTCTCTCTCTCTCTCTCATGAGTAAAAAATCTTTTAAAAAATGCTAAAATGTTCCCAACTAGTCCAAAACTAATCTCTGTCTTACCTAACAAGCATGTCTTGCCCCTGAGCTCAGAGATTCATTATCCACTCAGTCCTCAGTTCCCTGAGCCAGAAATCTGAAAGTCAGCACAGACTTCTTCCTTTCTCCCCATCTAATCAATGACCAAATCCAGCTGACTGACATCCTAACCTTTCTCCAAACCATTCCTCCTTTCTATATCTACCACCCAGGTCTACCAGGATGTCACTAACCCTGCCTCGACTATTACAGGAGCTGTCGGACTGGTCTTGCTTCTGAATTTGTTTCTCTTTAACTCACCAATTACCAACCATCAAAGCTACCTTGGTCAAATACAATTCTGGTAATGCCAGTCTTGGTCAGTGGCTCCCCATCACCTACTAAATAAGTTCTAGTGTCTGCCTTCAGAGTCTCCTTTCCCTGGCTTTGTTTCCCGTTACGCTGCTTAGGATTCTCTACACTGCTGCACTGTCTTCTTGCACACGCCTTTCTGTACTCTCATTGCTCCAGCCCGAACTCCCAGTCGTATCTCATTGTTCATCTCATCGTCTCCAGGAAGCCTTCCCTGATACCCACCCACTTCTCATGGCTCAGTCAGGTGAGTGTCTGACTCTTGATTTAGCTCAGAGCATGATCTCAGGGTTGTGGGATCAAGTCCCACAGTTGGCCTCTGTGCTCAGCGTGGAGTCTGCTTGAGGTTCTCTCTCCCTCTCTCTCTGCTCCCCCCCCCCCCGCTTGCACTATTTCTCTCTAAAATAAATAAATAAAATCTTTAAAAAAATAAGTCTCCTTCAAAGAGGGGTTCGCAGCTCCACCCCCACCATGAGACAGGAACAAATGCAGAACATACTGATGACTGTCTTCTGGGAAATCCTCCCCCCAGAACCCCCATTCCAAACTCTTTTATAGGTTATAGGTGGGTGATTGCTGATGCAGGAAGAGCCAGCTTCTCCATCCCTTACTTGTGTGTGGGGTCCTAGAAGTACATGTTACCTCCTACAACGTGCTTGGCCTTTGGAGTCTCTGCTGAAATTCCAAGTCAGAACCCCTTTCTAACATCCTATAACCAATAAATATGAATTTCAGATCTTGGGTAATATGATAAAGAAAATAAAATGATAGAGATTAAGAATGGTTGGTTTCCCTCCCAAAATCTGAATGAGGAGTATCCACTACTAGAAGATACGGGAGCAGAGAAAAGAGCAAGTGCACAGCCCCCGAGGAGAAACTGAGCTGGGCACATTCCAGGGCCCCAGAGAAGGCCAGTACATCAAGCACGTAATAAGCAAGGGGAGGAACAGTCTGAACTGGAGTAAAAGTAGAAGCTAGATCAAACAGGACTTTATAAGTCCTATAGCAATTTATTTTATTCTAAATAGTGAGAAGTCATTCGACAGTTTTATGGGGATGTGATGTGCTCAGATTTTTAGGTTTTGTAAAGGATTATTCTGATTGCTATGGGAAAGTAGACCATATCAGGAAAGAGAAAAGGGAGGCTGGAAGCTGTTGAGAGATGATGACCTGGATTAGAGTGGCAGCCCCTGTGGTGATCATGCAGGTAAATAACTTAACACTCCTCCCGTTGGACCTGGCTGTTCTTATAGTTGATGGCAGTCAAGCCTTCGGACAACATCACAGACCTTAGACTGACACCTTGACTGGAGCCTCCTAAGACTCTATGAAGAAGAGGACCCAGTTAAGCCATGCCCAGAATCCTGCCCTCAGAAACAGTGAGACCATACCACGCATGTCATTTTAAGCTGCAAAACGTGGGATAATTTGTTACACGACAATATGGAATGAATACAGCTCCCGGATGACACCAAAGCTCTGTGGTCTGAGGACCACAATCTGAGTGGCAAGGAGATTAGGGAGAAGAGGGAGATCATTTGGAGAGGGCTGAAATAGTGTTAAAAAAAAAAAAAGGCACTGAGTCAGTGGTTTGAGAGCATCTCAGCCACTGCACATGCTGCTGCCTGTCCTGCCGGCACAATCACAACCAGCATAAACAGAAGAAATGTTTGCGTACACACGTCTCTTTGCCCATTCCAGAAGTTGCTCATGATTTGTAAGTACGCTGAATAAAGAAAATTGTTGGGATAGGGAGTCAATAAGATTGGGCAAACAAGTTTTCTTCAAAATTTGCTTAGCATTGGAAAATTTAAATGGTCTATCAAGTTCTTTTTTTTTTTTTTAAAGATTTTATTTATTTATTTGACAGAGACACAGCCAGCGAGAGAGGGAACACAAGCAGGGGGAGTGGGAGAGGAAGAAGCAGGCTCCCAGCAGAGAGGCCTGATGTGGGGCTCAATCCCAGGACGCTGGGACCACTCCCTGAGCCGAAGGCAGACGCTTAACAACTGCGCCACCCAGGCGCCCCTATCAAGTTCTTTATTATTGATGATTTCAGTTATCTTCACAGATTTGCATTCCTTCATTTTAGGTATTAGTTTTTAAAAACTGTTACTGGATTGAAGAACTTGGAGGAAAACAGAGTCAAAGTCACTGTTTCTCTCCTCAGAACGCTGTATTATGTAAGCTATGTAGTCAGATCTTCCAAGCAGGTGACAGGATCAAGAGAAACAAGTACATTATACACACCAAAAAATGTACAAAATTGTTCATAGCATTGCAACCCTATCCACGATAATAAAAAACTGGGGGGGGGGCATATCTAACAGCTGGAAAATAAACTGAAATATTTACACAGTGGAATACTATGCAGCAATAAAAAGGAGAATTACTGAGGCACCTGGGTGGCTCAGTTAAGTATCCAACTCAATAACACTTCAGGTCTTGATCTCATGGTGTGAGTTTGGGCCCCATGTTGGGCTACACACTGGACGTTGGAGAACACTTTGGAAAAAAAAAAAAGGATGTGTTACTGATATACAGAGCAACACAAATAAATTTTTAAAAATGTTGTTGAGTGAAAGGATCCAGACAAGATATACTGTATGATTTCACTCATGTGAAGTTCAAGGATAGGTAAAATAGCAGTGGGAACATGAAGAACTCTAAGAAGGGTACTGAATAGAAAGGCTACGTGGAACTTTCTAGGATGACAGAAATGCTTTATATCTAGATCTTTTGGGTGGATGTATAAAAATGTAAAATTCATTGAGTTGTATGCTTAAGATTTGTATACTTAACTGTATTCAAAGTTTACCTAAATTTTTAAATTAAAAGAAAAAAGGAGATAATGAGATATATGAGTCTGGATCTCCAGTTCTCACCTGGAGATACAAATTTGAGATTTTTCTGCGCAGAAGTTATTTCAATGCCATGGGTCTGCAGGAGATCAATTAGGAAAGTAATCTAGATAGAGGAGACACCCCAAGATTAAGCTCTAGGGAAGCAGAGGTTGGGAAAAGGAAAACTGGCCAGCAGAATAGACTGAGGTCAAGAATGGGAGAGGAGGAGAAGCAGGAGAATAAGGTCTCAGAGAAAAATGTTTTAATAATGAAAGAGTCAAGGGACATCTGGGTGGCTCAGTTGGTTGAGTAATCTGCCTTCGGCTCAGGTCATGATCCCAGGGTCCTGGGATGGAGTCCTGCATCAGGCTCCTTGCTCAGCGGGCAGCCTGCTTCTCCCTCTGCCTACTGCTTCCCCTGCTTGTGCTCTCTCTCTCGCTGATAAATAAATAAATGAAATCTTAAAAAAACAAACAAACAAAAAAGAATGAAACAGTCAACTGCATGAAAAGCTACTGAGAGCCAGAGATGAAGCCAGAGAAATGTTAGTAGGGAAGACATCTTGCGGTCAAAACAGCTCTAACTTTCAACCTAACATAGTCTACTTCCCTACCACTTCCAACCCTAATTCCCACAGTCCAGACCTCCACACACAACCTGTAAAACCTAAAAACTTCTCATTTAAAGAAAAATAAAAAGTCTGCTGAAAATCAGTCATAAAATATTTTAAATTATTTTGAAACTCACCACATTGATACAGCTCCAAGACACAGTCCTCCTTTCAAAACACAAAGAGAAACATAAAATAAAAGCCTTTTTTTTCTTTAAAGAAGTCTCAAAACATTCTTGTTTCTTTTTTTTTTAAGTTCTAAAAAATGTTCTGCAAAATAGGCAATTTGGACCAATTTTTCTAGAGCACAACTAGAAAAGCTAGATCAAATTTTTTAAAGCATCTGTTTGAAAGCATAGGAGAGTAAATAAGGCCATGAAGAACTATGTGCTCAGATCCAGGAGAAAACAGAAGATAGGAATACAAGTTGCTGAGCTCAGTATTTGGGGCTCTCTGCCAATTTTCTAATTTCAGAAGATGCAGCAGAGTAGATGAACAGAGCTTTGAACAGACTCATGAAGTTGGGGGAGCATGAATTCAGGGTCATACTCTAGGAATAGGGTTGAATAGACAGGCACTAATGCCCAAATCTGAATTATCTCAATTTCTGAATGGATTAAGTTGCTCTGAGATTGACAGTGGTGCTAGCCATGTGTCAGAAGCAAATATGCATTCTCTCTGGAGGGAGAGAACATTATTTTAGGATTCAAATTATCTCTATAAGTTTCCACAATGATCACATTAAAAAAAACCAAAACAGGTATATAGGGAAACAAGTTGATGTATTCAAAAACAGAGAAGAAAAACACCTGGCTCAAAAAGGAATCAGCTAACAGAGTTATCAGATACAGATTTTAAAATAACCATTCTTAATATGTTCAAGAAAAAAAGACAAGACAACTTTGGCAGAGCACTGGAAACTATAATAAAGAAATAAATGGAAATTCTGGAACTGAAAAATACAATAAGAGAAATTAAGACCTCAATAAATAGGTCTAACAGCAGATTATTTGAACAGGATCAGAGAAAAATCACCATCCATTAAAAAAATTGATAACTGAACCACATTAAAATTAAGATGTTACGTTCTTCAAAACATATTAAAGTGAAAAGGCATGCCAAAGAGTGTTGGTATACAAAGGACGTATGTTCAAAATTTATAAAGAACTCCTATAAATCAGTAAGAAGAAAACCCAACATAAACAGATACTTCACATAAGAGGGTATCCAAAAGCACATAGTGAATAAATTTTAAAATATAATTATAACAGACTAAGAACTTTTGGTTTAAAAAAAAGCTTTCCTCCATAATTCTGAAGCATGTGAATAACATAAATCAAAACTAAAATTTAAAAGCAAGTAAGATGCTGAAAAGAACACACATGTGTTAACAGTAGTCACTTTTAGGTGAAATTATGAGTGATTTTTCATTTTTTTATATTGTATATTTTTGAAATTAAAAAAGTTATTGTGGCATTATTTTTGTTTTTAATGAATAATATTCACATGGTTCAAAAAGCAATACATTATAATGTATACGTTGAGAAATCTCTCACCCTCTATCCTTTCCTCCAACTCACAGGACACCATGATTATGAGTTTCTTTTGTATCTTTACAGAATTAATGGGGAAACAAGAAAAGATCATGCACTCTTATTCGCCTTTCCTCCACAGAAGGCACACTTTATACCTGGATATATTGTATCACTTAGCAAGAGATCTTGGAGAGCTTTCCATTGCACTACACAAGGAACCCTCATTCTTTTTCACTGCTGCATAATGCTCCATTGTACATATGTACTGTAAAAGGAGATTTCAAAAAAGAGCAAGCAAACTTAGCTAAGAGAGTCTCTTTCAAAAAACAGTCAGGGGGCCATAAAGGAGGAGGAATTTATGCACTCATCGAAGGAAACTATGAACTTTTTGAACTTTTCAAGTCAGCAGCTATGGCCCTCAGCCTGGACCACGGCAACTCAATTTTCCAAATTCTTCACTTAGAAAGGATACAGTCCAGTTTAATAAGTTTCGATCTCTCATTTGCATTTCAACTCAACCAATCCCAGTTAACCTAGTTTTGATCCCTGTTTTGCAGAGAGGACCTAAATGAGAACTGCACTCATGACCTTTCACCTTATAACTGTCCCCTCTTCGTCTTTCTCAGAACGCTATTCAGGCTTCAACCTGAACCTGTGTTTCCTGAATTGCAATTCTGGTGACCCAAATATAAGTCTGTTTGCTTTAATTTTCAGTGACTTCTTCCTTGGTTGACAGTATCATCGCTTTTTCTTTTCTTTTTTTTTTTTTTTCAAAGATTTTATTTTTATTTATTTGACAGAGAGAGACAGCCAGAGAGAGACAGCCAGAGAGAGAGGGAACACAAGCAGGGGGAGTGGGAGAGGGAGAAGCAGGCTCCCAGCGGAGGAGCCTGATGTGGGGCTTGATCCCAGAACGCTGGGATCACGCCCTGAGCTGAAGGCAGACGCTTAACCGCTGTGCCACCCAGGCGCCCCCACTTTTTCTTTTTTTAAAATCAGTCCTCTGATGGACACTTGAGTAGTTTCCTATTTTTTGCTAGTACAATCGACAAATTCAGACATCATTTCATACGTAACCAAGTGTATCTATAGGAAAAATTCTCCATAATGGGATTGTTGGATCAAAGTGTAAAATGCGGCAGTGGTTTTGATCACACAAGAGCGTTGCGACATTCTGCTCTCCCATCAGCACTATAAAACCCGTTTCCCTACATCTTCCTATACACAGCATATTGCCAAATGTTTCATTGTTTGCCAATCTGATGAGTAAAAAATATTATCTCAATGTAATTCCAATTTGCTTTCTCTCATTATAACTGACCTAGGCATCTTTCTGTATGTTTAAGGTCTATTTATTTTTCTACGGACTCTCTGTTTCCCAGTTCTTTGCCTTGTGAAAGTAGAAATAAAACAGAGTCACTTATGTCAAGGGGTTTATAAATGGAGCCAGGAGGCCATTAAGGAGTGGACCCTATGCACATCCCGAGGGGTGGAACCATGCATTGTTTTAACTGGGCCCAATCCCAAGTACTTCAAGAACGAGGCACCAACACCTGCAACTTACTACAGACTTTTGCTTAGTGATAGCCTTAGCAACTAATTGTGTTTAGCCAAGATTGGTTTTCTGCCGCCAGTGCCAATCAAAATTCTTTGTAAACAACCTATACAAGCATTCCCTTTTAGTCTCTAAAACCCCCTGACTTTTGGTGACAGATGGTAGCTATACTTGCGGTGAGCATAGCGTAAGGTATAGACTTGTCAGATCACTAGGCTGTATATCTGAAAACGAATGTAACATTGTGTGTCAGGGGCGCCTGGGTGGCTGTGCTTAAGCGTCTGCCTTCCGCTCAGGGCGTGATCCCGGCGTTCTGGGCTCAAGCCCCGCATCAGTCTCCTCTGCTGGGAGCCTGCTTCTTCCTCTCCCACTCCCCCTGCTTGTGTTTCCTCTCTCACTGGCTGTCTCTTTCTCTGTCAAACAAATAAAATAAAATCTTTTTAAAAAACAAAACAAAACAAAAAACATTGTGTGTCAACTATACAGCAATAAAAAATAATTTAAAAAATAAAAACCCCTTTATTTTGCTCCCTGGTGGAACAATGTTTTGGTCGCTGCCAAAATCTGTGTACCCTAAATTTGCAATTCTTTGATCCCAAATAAACACTTTTGCTTAATTATTGTCTCCTGACAATTTTAGGCTGCGAGCCTGTTTTTCTATTGGGTTGCAGTTTGTGAGCTATTTTACAATGAATATTTAATATATTTATATTAGAAAAAAATGATTCAAGGGAAAAAAAAAAAAAAAGATGTTCAAATTCCAGTCCTAAGAACGAATACACCAACCTCTCATCCACGAATTTGGAATCCGGCCAAAGAGGGATCCACAAACATTCTGCGACCTCTTCGGCAGGAGCCGGGACCCCACAGCGCATACTGCTAAGAGTCTCACCTGAATCCAAACACCTGTGTGCTCAAGTGTGCTTGATTCGTAACGGAAAATTTGTGTGCGCATGCTCCGAACAGCCCGCGCCTCACCTGCTTCCTGACCGGAAATCGGTTGTGTGGAGGCATACACCTGCGCTCCAGGGCACTTTCCACAGCGAGCTAAAGGCGTTCGCTGCTGATGACCTTTGTAAAAGTATTTTCACTGGAGTTGCAGAGGCAAGAGGTGCAATTAGGTGGATTTTACGAGTGAATAAGAGAGAGTAGAAGCAGATATGTCCTGGTGGCCTTCAAACTAGGGTCAAGACTTTCCTAAAAAAGCTCTTCCTGAGAGCATGCGTGTTTGTGGGCGCAGCTTCTCCTTTCCCAGCTTTCACATCACCTTTTTCCCTTTCTACAAAAGAAAGGCATACCTCTCTTCCTCCTCATAACAATGACATATTGCCCCAGGGTGTCAAAATGTCCAGGGATGACGAGCGGCAGGACAGTGCAAAATGTTGGTATTGAATTTGGAAAGCAGTAAGTCCAAGAAATTATTTTGAAATTCTGGTGTTTTCTTATTCTTTGCTTTCAACCATATTGAAGGATAAGCTAGCTGTCAGTCTGTAGATGATAAAGTGATGATAGTTCACACAATGTAATTTTTGGCATTAAGAGTCCAAAGAAATGACTAATATTGCTATAACAAAATCTCTTTTACTTCTGTCTACTTAGCTTTGTGAAGAAGCTTCTTATCTCATAAAAATGAAAAACCAGAATATTATTGATGCTGAGCCCCATCATTCTGAGCAGCAAGTTATCCTCAAAAATTAAAGCCAATTGGAAAAAAAAAACCATTCATTTCATTAAAATAGCATTTTCAATAAAATTTTACTTCAATGTGATTTTTATCAGTTGTATATTAATATTAAATCCACAAGACATGAACTTTTAGAGACTTCTGGTCATAGGAAAAATTTTAATTTCAAATACTTTTTTTCAGAGAAGTATGACAGGATGATGAATAAAAAGACTTTGAAGCATAAAATATGTTACATTAGGACAAATTTTTGTGAGAGAAATGAATTAGAACTAGGAGTTAAAGTAGAAAAGGAAAGATGCAAAATCTCTAAAAGAAGACTTTTTTTTTAGCGGATGGTGAGTATCAAATTGTATTTAGATTTGTTGGATGCGTTATAAAGATTGATGTGACTGTTAAAATACAAATCTTTACAATATTCTGGAAATTACAGCTTTTGCAACTAAACAACATAAGAATTTAAATGTTAACTTAAAAATGTGCCAAGAAAGTACATAACTTTACAAAATTCTTTTAGGGTGTAGTAAGCAAAAGACTTTGAGGGGCGCCTGGGTAGCGCAGTCCTTAAGCGTCTGCCTTTGGCTCAGGGCGTGATCCCGGCGTTCCGGGATCGAGCCCCACATCAGGCTCTTCTGCTGTGGGCCTGCTTCTTCCTCTCCCACTCCCCCTGCTTGTGTTCCTTCTCTCGCTGGCTGTCTCTATCTCTGTCAAATAAATAAATAAAATCTTTAAAAAAAAAAAAAAGACTTTGAGGACCACTGCTAAGGAACTATGCTTTCAAGCTTTGCTGTGAGGGAGAATACAGAAATAGGATAGAAGCTGAGGGTAAATGTAGGGTTGAGAGAGATGTTTTTAAGTATGAGATTAAGCATGTTTATATGCTGATGGGAGTGTAAGGGAGGAAAAATTCTCCTCTAACTCTTTCAGCATCTCCAGCTGGGTCTAAGAATTAAACCAATATTGTTAAAACAGATTAGCAAGAGAATGGCATACAAGTTTTATTTTTACATGATCATGAGGGAATGAAGCCCGGAAGAAGTGACCAGACCAAAAAGCTTGTATACCTTGTAGACAAAGAATACATTTGTGAAGAAATGACAAGACAAAAGAGTTTGAGCTAGGAGCAGTAAATTGTAGAAAAGTGACTAAGAGATATATGGGGGGAGGGGAGGCATAACGAGTGGAAGAAGAGTTACCTCAGTAAGTTGGTATGGATGCGTGTCAACATCCACTCCATCTCTGGTGTTAAGGCTGTTTTCTTCCCTGTTCCAGGGAGGGCATCTTACTCATGGAAATTTTATGTTCTGTTTATAAATAGATAAAGGTAGGTCTCCTGCATTTGCTGTTTCTCAAGTGCCTTCAGCTCACAGTAATATGCCACGGCAGCAAATTTTGAGGTGGCATGTTCTGAACTCCCTCAGGAGTGATCTGGTAGATAGAGCTGAGGCAGGAGAAGGAAGTGAAGTTCTTAGGAAGGTGAGAGACAAAGCCATCCGGGACAGAAGGGAGTGACTAGTCAACTTTGGTATAAGAGAAAAGAAGGTGGCTGCAGGTGTAGGTAAATCATAGACATGGTGGAAGGAGATGAAATAGTCTACATTTTTTCAGTAGAAAATGGAATGAGATGGGGCATCAGCTGAGAGGGGTGTGGGGTGTGAGAAGTGAGTGTTTGGAAAATGTTAAGAAGCAGAAGACAAATGTACGCAAGCATGAGCTTGTTTGAAAACTACATTTATAAACTAGATAGACCTCCAAATGGTCTATGGAAAAACATGTATGTTTTTGCTTTACAGAAGGGAACTTTAGTGATTCAAGGTGTTCTTACCTAGAGAGAAAACATTAAAATGAATTTTTCCTATTATCCAACCCCGTATAAATATTATCACAATTTTCATTTGGCTTCAACATTTTGAAATATCCTCATGAATCTCAAAAAGCACTGATGTTTGATATATATTGTCACCTCTGACTCTGAAAGACTATCCTGGAATACTACAGAATCATCACTGCCATTTTGGGGCTATTTTCATGTATTTGATACCAATTTGAGAAAAAGTATGGTAATCATATATGTCAAAGCATGATAAAAACCTTATTATACCAGAAGAAAATACGGATGATAAATTTATTTAAAAGCTCTCTTTTCTAAAAATGCTTTGCTCTTAAAACCAAATTTGCTTTGCTTTCTTCACTGAAATCTTAGAGTGATTTTGAGTCTTTTAAAAATAGTATTGGTTTTTGTAAAAACAATAGATTTTTGTCAAGCTGGTCAGTTGATAGCAATTATATTTCCTTAGTTATTAACATGTCTACAATGTAAAAAATATAATATTGAAAGACAGAGCTACTTATATTTAAAACTTTAATTTTGTCATAGGAATACATTTAATACCCTATATCTCAGGAGCTCTCTCCTAAATACCAATTGATTGAAGCATAAACTTCATATCTCATGATGCAGAATTTCTTTTTATCTAAAATATTAAACCTATGGAAAGGAACAGCACGAAATAAGACTTTGTTTAAAAACAAAAATGAAAAAAAAATACACAAACAAATACTCCTACTACCTGAATCCTGAGTTTCAGATCCTGGATTTAGGTAGGAAATCCAAAAAAATTTTTTGCTATCTAAATCTATTTATTCCTAAATTTCAACTATCCAACAGCAGGAATTTGGATAGCAAAGAAATGATTTTAAAATGTACTTAAGCTTCTGGTTCCTGAGTTTGGATAGCAAAGATGCCTTGAACACTTCTCCACATGTATATACAATGATGTTATAATCACTCATATCTATCAGAAACAATATACATCATGCTCTACTTTTCTTTGTCCTCCCTCATCCCCCAAATCCAGTCAATCCAGTCCTGCAAGGTTGTATCTCCCAACTCAAATCTATTTCTCCATCATTCTCACTTTTTCCAACAATGTCCTAATGGTCTCCCTGCAAATTGTGTCACTCTTCAGTCCATTCTTTACACTTTAACCCCAGAAAATATTCTAGAAATTTTCATCATGGCTCTGCTCATTTAACAAACTTCAGTATCTCATCATTGCCCTTAGGATCGAGACCTAGATCTCCAGAGCCTCAACCCACATCTTTTCCTGCTACCCCCACTCTATTCCAAGCTCATTAAACGTGTACTTGTCTTTTCCAAAAAGAGCAGCATCCTCTTATCTCCAGTGCTTTGGTTATGCTGTCCCTCCTTCCTGGAAGATTGTCATTCCAGCTGTGTGAAGAGCTGCTAGTTCAGCTTTCAGCCTAAAATATTATTTTCTTTGGAGAGTCTTCTCCTGACATCTCTTTCTGCTACCCAAAGTGTAGACTAGGGGTTTCTTCTCTGAATTTCTATTGGACTCCGTGCTCCCCCTAGCTTAGAAGTTTATTCTGTGATGCATCTTATCCATACCCCCCTAAACTCAGTAGGAGCATAGTTACTATCACCAGCTCTTAGCACAGTGCCTAAGGGCACATAGTATATACTTAATAAATACTGATGAAAAATGAATGAACATTTTTAGTAAAATTAGTATCACCTAGTCCACAAATTCAAATACAAATATATTCAGAATACTTTTATTTTTTCCAAACAATCACTTAATTACTCATAAGCCCTTTTAGCAGAATCCATTATTTAGCAGAAAGCCCATCATTTCCCACTGTGGAAAACTCCCCCATACATTGCCCAGATACACCAAGGAATAACTTATTCAGTCTATAATGGGTTCTGTTCTCTTCTTAATTGGGGTCTAATCATTGGCTAATGCCATAGTTTCTCATTACCTCACATTGTCAATTTTGGAGACTGGTCCCACTCAATCCAAAAGACAACGCTTGTCCACTGCTTACGGATGATGACTTTGCTTGTCTATATCCCTGCTGGGAGGTAAAGCCCTTTGAGGGATGACAAGCTAAGCTTGTCAGGGATGTTCCACAGTTGGTCTTGTAGCCCAGGACCCAGCCACAGCAGATCACACACAGCCCTGGGGGGCTGGGTCAGGATAATAATAGCATATCAGGGTCGCAGAACCCCATTTCTTCATTTTTCTCCAATGAGGACCAATTCCCAAAAAATGAGGTGGTTTTTTGTTGTTTTGTTTATATCAGGACAGAAAAAGTCTTGCTATGCCTTTCTTCCAGGACAAGCAGAATCCATGTCCTTCTAAATAAGGCTTCTCTCTGTCAATCTCTATCCTAGCCTGTGCTGTGAAAGAAAGGAAAAATACAGGGGTGCCTGGGTGGCGCAGTCGTTAAGCGTCTGCCTTCGGCTCAGGGCGTGATCCCAGTGTTCTGAGATCGAGCCCCACATCAGGCTCCTCCGATAGGGAGCCTGCTTCTTCCTCTCCCACTCCCCCTACTTGTGTTCCCTCTCTCGCTGGCTGTCTCTTTCTCTGTCAAATAAATAAATAAAATCTTTAAAAAAAAAAAAAAAAAAAAAGAAAGGAAAAATACAAATTTGATCTTTAACAGAGTACTTTGCTAGTGGGGCACCCTGGTTTGTCAAGAAAGAACCTGGCTTGGGGCGCCTGGGTGGCACAGCGGTTAAGCGTCTGCCTTCGGCTCAGGGCGTGATCCCGGCGTTCTGGGATCGAGCCCCACATCAGGCTCTTCTGCTGTGGGCCTGCTTCTTCCTCTCCCACTCCCCCTGCTTGTGTTCCCTCTCTCGCTGGCTGTCTCTATCTCTGTAGAATAAACAAATANAAAAAAAAAAAAAAAAAAAAAAGAACGAACGAACCTGGCTTAAGAAGGCACTGACCTAGTTGGAAGTTTGGAAACTTGAGTATATTCTAACTTTGCAACCAACTAATTGGTATAATGACTTTAGCCTCTCTAGGCCTCAATTTCACCATCTGAAAAAACAAGAGACTCTTTAAGATCCTTTCCAGATCTTTATAATTCTATAATTTCAGTCTTTTTAAAAATCTATTTTGTTGAGATATAATTGACATATAATAAAATGCACCCATTTTAAATGTATAGTTATGTGTTTTGACAAATTTATACTATAATCAAGTTACAAAACATTTCTAACGTAGTTCCTCTATGCCCTTTTGTAGTTAATCTCCCTCCCCCGATCCTCAGCCCTAGGCAACCACTAATCTGTTTTCACTGTAGTCTTGCCTATTCTAGAATTTCATGTAAATGAAATGATACAGTACATATTCAATTTTACTATTTTTTTTAAATTTTATTTTTAAGTAATCCCTACACCCAACGTGGACTCAAATTTACATCCCCGAGATCAAGAGTTGCATGCTCCACCAACTGAGCCAGCCAGATGCCACTCTATTTTACTAAAAACTGTCGCAAAATAGGGGCACCTGGCTGGCTCAGTAGGTTAAGTGTCTGCCTTCGGCTCAGGTTGTGATCTTGGGGTTCTGGGATTGAGTCCCACATCGGGCTCCTTGCTCAGCAGGGAGCCTGCTTCTCCCCTGCCTGCTGCTCCTGCTGCTTGTACTTGCTCTCTCTCTCTGTGTCAAATAAATTAAAAGAAAAAAGAAAAGAAAAGAAAAGATACATTTTGGAAGGAGGGCTGCTCTATCTGCAGCTCTCACTCTCTCTCCTTCAGTAAACCTCTGAAAACAGTATAGGTCACTACCGATATCGGGAAATAGTTTTCCTACCTAGCTCCTCCCTCAAATGCTGTTAACTTTGTCTAAATAATGCCAAGACCTTCCACAACAACCACCAAAGAATTAGGCGCCTCTTTTCTTTTTTGCACTAAATACACACCCACACCCATTCCCACCATTCTCAGCAATTCAAAATATAGGAAGAGGGATATAAAACTCATCTTAAAGAATTTAAGGCTACCTTCCAAATATTAAAATAACAATGCAACAATAACAGTTAACGTTGATGGAGGGCTTAGTAAAAGCCAGAAAGTACTGTCCTAGTTGTTTTACATCTATTAAGTCATTTAATCCTCCAACAATCCCAAAAGGGTGGGAATAGTATGATCACCACATCATCTTCCCCAATAAATCAGCTTTAAATGAAAGTGGGAGAGCTAGCCTATTTGAATTGAACTGGCTAGGTATCCCAGTACTTTTTACCTAGGAGGTTACAAAAAGGTGAGATTCATAATAGTTGCTCAATGAATAGCTGAAGGATAGCTGAAGAATTAATCTCAGGTATTAGATGTGAAAGGTATTTTTTTGTTGTTTTTACATTAAAATTTGCCCTTAGCAGATTCGCATAATAGGGCTTTACCCTCAGCTTCCAAAGCAATTAGCACATCTCACAATATCTGGCTGAATGTTCTGAAGAGGGAAAATTACAAACAACATGATGCAATAGTGTGGAATAAGCTCTGCTACCAGATAAACTTTTCTGCAATATTTTGTCCCTTAAATATTGGGCTGAATCTTAACCAGGATAACCTCATTTAAAACAATCTTAAGGGGGTACCTGAGTGGCTCAGTTGGTTAAGCGACTGCCTTCAGCTCAGGTCATGGTCCTGGGGTCCAAGGATGGAGCCCCATAATCGGCTCCCCACTCAGCAGGGAGTCTGCTTCTCCCTCTGACCCTTCCCCCCTCTCATGCTCTCTCTCTCAAATAAATAAAATCTTTTAAAAAAATAAAACAATCTTAAAATGTATAAAGTACACCTTGTAACAGAGCTAATTTTTTCGTGAAAACCTATGCTCTAGAGCCCACCCAGACTTCTTCTGAGAAGATGGAGTGATTCAGATCAAGGGATTTTTCAAACAACTTTGTCATTAACATTTATTTCAATTAAAGACATGTGAATTCAGAATTAATATAAGGTAAAACCCTTCCAAAGCATTTGGCAAAAAAAATACTATTAAGAGTTTGACGAAAATGTTTTTGGTACCTGTGCTATGTATTACAGACATTGACAAAATAAAAAGCATATTCTGAAGAGAATCAAATTCTGATAAATTCTGGTTTGTAAAAATCAATTCACTGGTACAGTCCTCACAGGGGAGAAGCAATCTGCCATTTTTACCATTAGCTAAAAATCTAAAGAGCATCCTTCTCTTCCAGTTGTGACCGTCGCCACACTATATAACATATACAAGCCTAAATCCTTTTAGAGAATACAGTAAAAGGAACAAGACTCTGGTATTTATAACAGAACTTACAGATCATGTACTATAAAACATTTTCTTTTGAAAATACAAATTTTATAATCTATTTCAAAAATATCAAACAATTGAAAAATATCTAAACTGGAACAAAATTTGCAAACAGAAGTTCAAAAAACTTGGAAAAGCCATACATATAACACCAAATAACATCTAGCTTCATTTATCAACTAACTTAACTCTCTTAAAATGATTTCTGTATGTGTTAACTGAATTTAACACCTCAACATTTCTAGAAACTGCCATTCTGTCACACATTATCAAAGCCTGTTCTCTAAATAATTTGAAGAAATTCCAATAATGAGATAAATGAATACAGAAAATAGAAACAGTGCATCTTAAAGTTTTTCAGAGGCCTACATACAAGTAATTTCCAAGCACATAAATTTTTATACGCTTATGGTTCAGAACAAATTTTCCCTGAGCACTCTTTCTGCTTGGTTAGAAAAATTAAAACATGATCTATAAAATAGAATTTAGTTTGATTTCTACTGAATGTATGCCATTTTCACCCATCAAATGTATTTGGGAATGTTTCCTTCTTGACATTGCTAAAGTAATAAGTAACTATAACTGTTTGAAGGGGCTATTCGAATGGCTTTAGAAATATGGTTAAGTTTTAGAGCCCTGAGAACTGCGCAGTGGGTGTTTCATAAAACCGAAATGATTCACTATCCTAAAACTACTGGTAGTTATTTTAACAGATTCAGAATGGCACTAGTGTCACAGAAGAAGAGGTAATAATCAGTAATTTCAGCTCAGATAACCAATAGACAAGAATAAAAACCGAAAGAAAAACAAGTTGGATTAACATTGTGCTTTCCATGGAATAATGCTGAAAAAAATTGACCCTCCTGCCCGACAAAGGAAATACCTCGCACCTTGAAACTTTACTTAATGCAATCTTGAGAACTGTCACTTGTTAATATTCATGCAAACTTAAAATCAGCATCACGGGGCATTTCATCACAACAAGTTGCAGTTCCCAATGCTATCCCAAGATTTACAGCCCAAAAGACATGCACAGTAGCACCACCAGCTGCGTTCCCTTAATTTTTTAAGGTCTTAAAAAATCTTAGCTACTTGAGAGCTTAGGCCTCTTCTCTTCCAAATAAATAAAGGATAACAAATATAAGGAGTCAACTATGCAAATTTGAAAATACTAATTTTCTACATAGCCTAGCATCACATTAAAGGAAAATCAGATTTAAGAAGTTTCATATTTACAATTAGATTTCAGAAGACCTAATTCTCCTCAGCACTATGCTTTATGTGGTTTGCAAGAATAATTAATAAATAACTTAAAACATTTAGAAGTCATTGTTCTGACGATCTTCAAGAGGTGAGCAATTTCAGATGTCCAGAGGTGTGTCTTCTTTTTAGTTACAGTTAAGGTGCTTTATGCAGGACGCCCTGGACCAAAACGGTTTTTAGACCTAGATTTTTTTAAATAGAAAAGAAGGTCAGAGGTGCTTCTAAAATAGTAGGAATTTGCTGTTGCTTTAGGTTACGTTTGCCTGACAGTATCAAAATTTAATCAAACTTCACATAGTCCATAACCCATTTTTAAAAACCCTTGGAGTGAGACATATTTTGGAATTCAGATTTTTTGGGGGGCGGGGGAGATAATACCGTACATATATTGTATATTGTGGATTGGAGCAGTGCCCTATGATCAAACATATTAATGCTTCTTCAGTGAAACAAATGAACATTTATTTTCAGTGAGATAAATAAAAACTATAAATAGCATTATAGTAGCTCAGTTTGGGTTTGAGTTGCCACAAGTGTATAAAAAAGCCTTGTTGGCTTTCTGAGCTTTCTGGATTTCAGAACTGCTGATAAAGCATTGGATCTGTAGTATTAATGACCCAATCTCAGTAACTGTTAATCTTTAAAAGAAAATTTGTGATGTAAAATGACAGAAGATCCAACAAGTTAGACTTCATTAAGAGAAACAAAATAAGGAACAGGAAAGACTTCAATGATTTAAATAATATTTAAGCTATAAACAGTATGAAATTCTACTAATTCACATTAGCAATAGAGCTTACATTCCTATCTGCAGCTGGCTCAGAACAGAGCTGATTCAATCAAGAGAAAACTTTAAAAAACTATACTTTCATTAAATTTTGTGCTTATGACCTTATTAAGCCTTAAGTTTAAGTTAAAATCTGGTTCTGATTAATGTCTTGATGATCTAATCCTTGAAACAAACCAAACCAAACTCCAATTATGTGCTGCTAGTGTTCATATGATTTTCCCTAAAAAAAGAAAATCACAGGGCACCTGGTGGCTCAGTCGGTTGATTAAGCGGGCCACTCTTGATTTTGGCTCAGGCCATGATCTCAGGGTCCTGGGACCGAGTCCTGTGTGGGGCTCCATGCTCAGTGGGGAGTCTGCAGGAGATTCTCTCTTGCTCCCTCCCTCTGCGCCCCCCCCCCACCCCGGTCGCTTGCACTCTCTCTTTCTAAAAATAAATAAATAAATCTTTACGGGGGGGGGGGGGGGGAAAAAAGGAAATCATTTCAAAGCCAGTGGCATTCTAATTTTGTTTATGCTGATTTACCTTGTATTTTTTTCTGAGCTGCTTTGCCGTGCAGTGACTGGCACTGAGGCCTTGATTTGCGCTTCAAGTCTGGAATAAATACCTCCTGCAAACTGCAGAGTAAAGGGGCAAAATGAAGTTGTTATTTTAATGGAATCAATAGAAGCTCTGCTTTATAAAAATGACATTACTCTTTAGCTTAGAAGTAATTTTATTTTGATTTTTAAAATTCAGTCTCTCTGAATTATAATTTATGTGAATAATTTTACATATGGTAAAATTCACCCTTTTTAGTGTACATTTCTGAATTCTGACAAATGCATACAGTAGTATAACCATCATTACAAGGGAGACATACAACACTTCAATCACCCCAAGAAAATCCCCTTGTGTCTCTCATAAGGCAACCCATTTGCCATGATTAGTTCCTGGAAAGTACTTATCTGTTTTATTGTCCCTATAGTTCTGCATTTTCCAAAACATTATATAAGTAAGTCATACAGTCTGGAACCTTTTCAATATGGCTTCTTTTGCTTGGCATAATGTATAGGAGATTCATTTATGTTGCTGATGTATCAGTAGTTCTTTCTTTTTTATATGTACCACAGTTTGTTTATTCATTTACAGGTAAAGGACATTCAGGTTGTTTCTAGTTTTTGGCAATTCTGAATAAAACCACTATAAACATGTGTGAACTGATCTCTGCGGTGAGGAAATGTTTAACTTTATAAGAAACTGACGAACTGTTTTCCAAAGTGGCCATTCCTTTTTGCATCCCGACTAGCTATATATGAGAGTTCCAGTTGCTCTCCATCCTGGCCAGCACTTTTTTTTTTTTTTTTTCATTTTAGACATTCTTGTTGGTATCCAGAGGTATCTCGCTGAGGTTTTAATTCACGTTTCCCTAATGACTAATGATGTTACATCTTTTTGTGTGCTTATCTGCTATCTGTATCCCTTCTTTCATGAAGTGTCTGGTTAAACTTTTGCCCATTTAGTTTTATCGGAATATTTATTTTATTATTGAGTTTTGAGAGTTCTTTATATATTCTGGACACAAATCCTTTACTAGGTAAGTGTTTTACACATATTTTCTCATAGATTATGGCTTATCTTTTTTCTTAATAGTGTCTTTCAAAAAAAGTAACACTCAAAAATAATGTCATTCAAATTTTGATGAAGTCCAATGTGTCAATTTTTTCTTTTATAGATCATGCTTTTGGTGTCACAGCTAAGAAATATTTGCCTAACCAAGGTCACAAAGATTTTAGAAGTTTTAACACTGTATGTTAACTATATGTAATTAAATTAAAAAAAGAAAGATTTTAGAAGTTTTATAGGGAACTAAATTTTTAAATAAAAGAATTAGGGCAAGAGTAATTATAAATACATAATTCCAATACTAATGTTAATATATAGTGTTATGACTAATACATACTTTTAGTAAGAACATAGGTATTTCTAGTCATCATTTTCAGCAAGATGACATCTTATTTTAGAAATAATATCTAAGCACACCCACAGAGTTGACTGAAATCAGCAACTTCAAAAAAGTCACCCTCTGGGTAGTCAGCATTTGGTCAGCAATTCATGGTTAATCTACTCTTAGTGTGACATTACACTTCCAGCAATAACCTACTTTATTGCGTGTGCTATAGAGGACCCATGGGCCATGGAAAATAACATGGAGAACGTTTATGTGAGTTGATTGGCTAACTGGGACAGGATATAAAAATATATTAAAGTATTTAAATTGGTCTTTTCAGATTCTGCCTAAAACATTTTTATACACCTCATGATAAAAATAAAGTAGGAAGGTATATCTAAGCAAGCACAGTACAACAGCATGTAATTCTTACTTCTTTCGCTTCCTTTGACTTGACTCGGTCCAGATCACCCAATCTCATCTTTATTAGGTGCCCTGTAATTTCAGACATCCGCCGCTGATCTGGAGGTAAAAAATAATACACCTGACTTTTTATGAGGATGATTTATAACTTTTATTTCTTAAAGAACACTTCAGCTATCAGGAATTTATGAAAATATCATTGGATACTATTTTACAGACACATACACTTATTTATCTTTGAAGAACTTTAGGCAGCAAGTAGCACATGGCTCATATATAGACAACTGTGCTGCTTTTAAGGCTACTGTAAACCAACCTAAAACATGATAGTCAGTCATCTTTAGAGTGCAAGGAATGGGCAGCAGTCAGCCTCACACCTCCAAACCACAGGTGTATAAAACAGTACATTATCTGCTGGGATTGTCTACTAATAAAACTCTGGTTGAGGGATGCCTGGGTGGTTCAGCTGGTTGAGTGTCCCACTCTTGATTTCAGCTCAGGGCATGATCTCAGGGTCATGAGATCGAAGCCCACATGGGGCTCTGCTCAGAGAGGAGCCTGCTTGGGATTCTGGCCACCCCCCCCAACGGTCTTTCAACAAACAAACAAAAACAAACGAACAAACAAATAAAAATTCTGGTTGATTTCTAAGGGAATGTGAGAATTCTGGGCTTTATTCTAGTTGGAACTTTTTAAGCTTTCAGCATACTTCATAAAATGAAAGATTCCTATCATTGTTATTTGTACCTGATTTGTACATTACGCACATATTAAAACTTACCATCTTCCCTTTGTGCATCCTGGTTGAATCTCAAGGATCTTGTGGCATCCCATTTATTCTTCTGCATACTCACACTATTAGAAAAATTAAACAAAAATCAGCATTGATGCTTTAAGAGTGGATATCTGATTGGATTAAGGAGCAATACTCACATGAAAGGAGACACATCTCTAGAGGCTGACTAAAAAAGAGTAAACATTAAGGTCCAATTAGAACACATTTACTGATTAGTGTTATAGTTAATAATAAAAAGCAGTTTACATTTATTGAGTTCAAGACACTGTACCAAAAGCATTACAAGTATTACTTCATTTAAGCCTTGCAATAACCACATGAGACAGCTGCCATAATTATCTCTATAATAAAACAGGTTCAGAGAAGTTAAGAAACTTGTCCAAAGAGATACAGACCTAGAATTTGAACCCAGCTTTATTTGACTGACCTAGAAGCCCCAGCTTATGCAATCTTTTAGAATTCACCCATTTGAAAAAAATAATAATAATTCACCCATTTGTGTGCTTGTGGTACTTAGTATGTAGATGAATATACAACTTGTCCAGTGTAATTGTGTGGAACTTGTCTCAACTCAGCCTTTAATACATTTTTGGAATCCATGGTTTCTCTTATAGTCAAATGTGGTTACTCCTATCTTCTTATTCCTGCCTGGCTTTTTACCCCTTCCTTCAAAGGTATGGGAAATAAGAATTATTTTAAAAGGTCATAAAATGTAATTTATTTAAAAATTATAAAGTCTACTTACTTTTCTTATTTCAAAGTCCATCTTATTTTTGAATAAGTAATATTGGTTCAAAATTCAAAAGTTACAAATAGCACATATAGTAAAAAGTCTCTGTTCCCCATTCAATTCCCTTCTTTAGAGGCAACCAGTCCTTATCAATTTCCTGTGCAGTTTTTCAGATATCTTATGCATATATAGAGAAAGACATGTATATTCTTCTACACATGCTACAGAAATGTTAGACTATGCCAATATACATACTGTTGAGCATTTTCCTTTTCTCACCTATCAATACATCTTGGAAATCTTTAATCTCAGTTTTTATGGAATTTCATTTTTATACTGCTAGCATTCTACTGTGATATATTTTTACTCTTCTTCAGATTTTTCTTGGCTATATTTGCCTGCTTACTTCTCAATATGAACTTTAGAACAGTAATGGATAATTTAGAACTACCTTCTCTAATGCCTTTTCTTTCTTCTGACCACAGGGTGAAGACATCTGCTTTTTTGGTTGTTTTGTGAACTTCTTTGGCTTTTCCTTTTTCCCTGACAACAGAAAGTCAATGTTAGTCTCACATTCTTCTCCAGTGCCCTTGTTACTTATAAATAAAACAATAAAACCATTAAAAAAATTGTTTCTTAAAACTAACAGGGGGCGCCTGGGTGGCACAGGGGTTAAGCGTCTGCCTTTGGCTCAGGGCGTGATCCCGGCGTTATGGGATCGAGCCCCACATCAGGCTCCTCTGCTATGAGCCTGCTTCTTCCTCTCCCACTCCCCCTGCTTGTGTTCCCTCTCTCGCTGACTGTCTCTATCTCTGTCAAATAAATAAATAAAATCTTTAAAAAAAAAAAACTAACAAATTACCTCTAAATAAAAAGTAAATATATGGGGAAGTCAAACTGAATGTGTTTTTACAAGACTTCATTTTAATTACTTTTCTTCTTTCTACTTGATGAAAAACTTTGGGAGAAAAAATCAGGGCAATGAATTCAAAGCCCCAATGAAACTAGATGTTGAAAGTGTTGGGAAAAACTATACATATTTCTCTGAATCTAATTCGATAGTGGAGCCATCACCTAATTCCAAATTTATATATATATAAAAATAACTATAACTCAGAAAAACATATTTTGAAAATGGAATAAGTGAACCCACAAAAAAATCTTTAAAATGTCTTTTGCTTGGGGAGGAGGTGGGGCTATGAGGATAAAAATGGAGATAGGATAGAAATGATCTTGGGAGGAAGCAGATTTGGGACAAATTGTATTCTGGACAAGTGCATTCCTACGACCAATATTCTGAATTTATTCTGGCTGACAGTGTAGAGGAGAGGGGAGAGGAAGAGAAAAGAAGGAGGGGAAAGGCATTTCTCTCAAATCGATGTTTGAATATAAGGACAGTACATTAGCTCACTTTGCCAAATATCAAGTATTTGTATACCACCTGTGCAATTTTTGCTCTATCATTTAAAAGGGAAACTTTATGTTACTACCACAAATGGAAAATGTGCTACAAGGAAGATAACCTTTAAGATACTAAAAACAAAAAAATGGATGTCCAGGTGGCTCAGTCAGTTAAGAGTCCGAATCTTGATTTCAGCTCAGGTCATGATCTCAGGGTCTTGAGATCCAGCCCCAAGTCAGGTTCTAGGATGGGCCTGCAGCCTGCTTAAGATACTTTCTCCTCTGTCTCCCCTCCCCCACTCGTGCTCTCTCTCTCAATAAATAAATAAATAAATAAATAAATAAATAAAATAAAAACAGTATTAATCTAGATAGATTTATTTGCCCCCTGACAAGCCCTGAGTCCCTGACATGTGTTTATAGTTAAAATGGGAGATAAACAAGTGTTATAAAATTGCTAATAGACATGACAGGATGAGATCTGATAATGGAATGTGAAGATAAGCTCCTTCCAAAGAAAACAATGACAAAAACAGAACAAAAATATTATAAACCATTATCTGTAGGTACTGGCAAAAAATCAAAGGGAGGTAGAAAGTTGAGTGTTTACATTTAAAAGATGCATAAGGAGGGGACGTGGGTGAGTGGGAGGGGTGAAAGAGGAGACTCGGATTAAAGGGTACCTTATAGTGGTGAGCACTGAGTAATGTACAGAATTGCTGAATCATGGGTGCCTGGGTGGCTCAGTCAGTTAAGTTGCTGCCTTCGGCTCAGGTCATGATCCCAGATCCTGGGATCGAGTCCCATATCAGGCTTCCTACTGAGCAGAGAGTCTGCTTCTCCCTTTCCCTCTGCCTCACCCCCACTGCTCAGGCTTTCTCTCAAATAAATAAATAAAATCTTAAAAAAAAAAAAAAGAACTGTCGAATCACTTTATTGTACACCTGAAACTAATCTAACACTGTATGTTAACTATACTGGAATTAAAATTAAAAACTTAAAAAAAAAGATGCATAAGGTGAGAACTGTGAGTTTATGGCTTTCTGCCTGAGGGCACTTTCCAATACCTTGAGCCAAGGGAGGAAAATTACAGCCTTATGAGTTCCAGGACAAAGATGATAGAATTCAAAGTCAGAGAAGCTGGAAGTTTAAAGGGGAAATTTTGGAAGAAAGTCACAAAAGACTTGAGATCTAAAATGTGACTATAAACTCTGCTCAAATGAGTCTTAAATTATGAAAGCATATGGGAGACCCGAGGAAATCCAGCTAAACAGGCAAGCAAGAATTAGGTTGGGGTGTTGACCCTTGTGAGACAGAATTGTTCTTGGTGAGAGATCAGAGTTTCTTGTGCCTTTGACTAAATGCTTTCCCAAAATGCATAGAGATCAAGCTTCTGACAGCAGGAGACTTACTTGGGACTGGAAAAACAACTAGAAATCTAGGGGGAACCCACAAAGCAAGGAAACCACTAAGCAGGTAAGCCCCCAAATCTGAATATAAAGTCTGTCCAAAGCCTTGCCTGACTACTAAAACTACACAGGCTGGTAAGACCCTGGGGGTCAGGCTAAAACAGTAGCAGTTACCAGATAAGAAAAACCGTGCAGAGACACCATTCACTACATTACCATGAGGGAGACAGATTTTGCAGTTTGGGTCAGGCCAGTTAACTGCCTACTAGAGCAAAAAACCCAAAAATCTCAGAAAGCAAAATAGATTTCAGAATTACACAGATAATCTACCAAAAGTTACAAGATGAAGAAACTGAAAAGTATGACCCACTCAGAAAAGAAACAGTCAATAGAAACTGGCTCTGAGAGAGCTTATACACTGGATTTAGCCCACAATTATTTCAAAACAACTATTATAAATATGTTGGAAGGGAAAATGGTATTATTGAATAAACACATAGGAAATCTCAACAAAGACATGGAAACTCTAAAAGAAGAACCAAATGGAAATTCTAGAACTGAAAAGAACAATAATTGAAATACTTAGTAGATGGGCTCAAGAGAAAGTCTGAAATGGTAGGAGAATGAATCAGTGAAATGTGAAGTTAAGCGTTAGAAATTATCCAATCCAAAAAATAAAGGAAGAATGAAGAAAAAGAAAACTTCAGAAACCTATGAGAGAATATCAAAAGGTCTAACATACATGTATTGGAGTTCCAGAAGATAAGTGAGAGAAAGGGACAGAAAAAATACTTAAAGGAATAATGACTATAAGCTCCCCAAATTTTGTTTAAAACCTTAATTTACAGATCCAAGAAGCTCAACAAAGACCAAGTAAGACAGCCATAAAGGAAACCACACTTAGGCATATAGTTATCAGAAATAACAGAGGACAGAAGATATTGGAATGAAATACAAACTGCTAAAAGAAAAAAATAATTGTTAAACAAGAATTCCATATTGAAGAAAACTGTACGTAGAAAACAAAAGTGAGGGGCGCCTGGGTAGCGCAGTCGTTAAGCATCTGCCTTGGGCTCAGGGCGTGATCCCCGCGTTCCGGGATCGAGTCCCACATCGGGCTCCTCTGCTGGGAGCCTGCTTCTTCCTCTCCCACTCCCCTGCTGTGTTCCCTCTGTCGCTGGCTGTCTCTCTGTCACATAAATAAATAAAATCTTTAAAAACAAAACAAAACAAAACAAAACAAAAGTGAGGGGTGCCTGGCTGGTTCAGAGCATATGACTTTTGATCTTGGGGTTGTGGGTTCAGGCCCCACGTTGGGTGTAGAGATTACTTAAGAATAAAATCTTAAAAAAGTGAAATAAAGACATCTTCAGATAAGTGAAAATGAAAGAATTTATTGCTGGTATACCTGCACTATAGGAAATAATAAAAGTTCTTCAGAATAAAAGAAAATAACATCACATCTGATAACTCAGATATCTGATAACTCAGATATAAAAAATAGTAAATATGTAGATATATATAAAAGACTAAATGTATATATTTTTTTTGTTCCCCACATTCTTTAAATGACATACTACTGTTTAAAGCAAAAATCATAACCCTAACACAACTATATATAATATATATGAATATATAACAATAGCACAAAGAAGGGGAAGCTGAGGAAACTATATTATTTTAAGGTTATATTTTACCTTAAGTAATTCTTATTAGCTTTAAGTAGATTGTGATAGGTTGAAGATCATGTTGTAATCCTTAGAACAACCAAATGTAAACATAACTAAAAAGCCAGTAAAATAATTTAAATGATATACTAAAATTATTTTCTTAGTACAAAAAAAAAAAAGCAGGAAAGGAAAAATAGGAGAAGCAAAAACATTTGAGACAATTAGAAAGTGAACAGCAAAATGGCAGAACTAGGGGCGCCTGGGTGGCTCAGTCAGTTGAGCGTCCCACTCTTGATCTCAGCTCAGGTCTTGATCTTGGGGTCATGAGTTTAAGCCCCGTGTTGGGTTCCACTCTAGGCATGGAGCCTACTTAAAATTTAAAAAACAACAAAAAAACCAAAAAAACAAAAGGCAGAACTAATAGAACCATATCATTAAACACATTAAATATAAATAGAATAAATGCTCCAATCAAAAGGTGACGATTGTCCAACTGGATAAAGAAAGTAATTTCCAACAACATGCTACTACAAGATACACACTTTAAATTAGAAAACTCAAAGAGGTTAAAAATAAAACGATAGGGGCGCCTGGGTGGCACGGCGGTTAAGCGTCTGCCTTTGGCTCAGGGCGTGATCCCGGCATTATGGGATCGAGCCCCATATCAGGCTCCTCCGCTATGAGCCTGCTTCTTCCTCTCTCACTCGCCCTGCTTGTGTTCCCTCTCTCGCTGGCTGTCTCTATCTCTGTCGCATAAAAAAATAAATAAATAAAAATAAATAAAATGATAGCAAAAAAGATATGCCATCCAAATAGTAAACAAATCTACAGTGATTATATTTAACACCAAACAAAATAGACTTCGAGACAAGCAATTTTACTGTAGACAAAGAGGAATATATCATAATGATGAAAGCGTCCATACACTATAAATGCATGCCTAATCACAAAGCTCTAATGTACCCAAAGTAAAAACTAGTAGACTTAAAAGGAAAAATATGTAAATTAATTATAGAGACTTCAACTCTTTTTTACTAATCGATGGAACAAGAAGTCAGAAATGAGCAGTCAGAAAATAAGCAAGATTATAGAAGATTTGTAACAGACAACCAAACCAACCTGTCTTGACATTTATAGACCACTCTACCAATAACAGCAGAATTCATATTCTTTTCAAGCACATCTAGAACATGTGTCAGTAAAATGTAAGGGATGAAACCACACTGAGTATGTTCTCTGACCATTATGGGATTAAATTGGAAACCTGTAACTGAAAAATATCTGGACAATTTGAAAATATTTGGAAATTAAACAACATACTACTAAATAACACAGGGGGAAATAAAAAAGCCATAAGGGGAATTAGAAAATATTCTGTGTTGAATATAAATGAAAACAAGACATAGCAAAGTCTGTAGGAAATAGTTAAAGTGGTGCTGACAGCAAATCTTACAACTTTAAATGTTTATATTAGAAAAGAAGAAAAGTAAAAAACCAATGATTTAAGTTCCTTAAGAAGCTAAAAAAGAAAGAAAAGGAAATTAAATCCAAAGTAATTACAAGGAAGGAAATACTAAATATGACTGAAAACCAATGAAATATAAAACAAACCATAGAGAAAATCAATAAAATCAAAAGCTGGTTCCTTGAAAAGATCAATAAAATAAACCTCTAGCTAAACTGGTCAAGAAAAAAGTGATAAAACACAAATTACCAATATCATCAATGAAAGAGGAACATCACTGCAGATTCTTCAGACAGAAAAGGATAAGAAAACACCATAAGCAACTTTATGCCAATAAATTTGACAACTTGGATACGATGGAGAAATTCCTTGAAAGACACAAGTTATCAAACAGATTCAAGAAGAAATAAGACTTGAATAGTACAATATTATAGCTACTAAAATCATAATTTAAAACCTTCCCATAGGTACTGTATGGTGACTAACATAATATAATAAAAAAACATTAGAAAAAAAAAAACCTTCCCATAGGGCACCTGGGTGGCTCAGTTGTTAAGCATCTGCCTTCAGCTCAGGTCATGATCCCAGGGTCCTGGGATCAGGTGCCACATCGGGCTCCCTGCTCTGCTGGGAGCCTGCCTCTTCCTCTCCCACTCCCCCTGCTTGTGTTCCCTCTCTCGCTGGCTATCTCTCTCTCTGTCAAATAAATAAAATCTTAAAATAAATAAATAAATAAATAAATAAATAAAATAAAAATAAAAACCTTCCCATAAAGAAAACTCTAGGCCCAGACGACTTCACTGCTGAATTTTATTATATATTTAAGAGAGAAATAATACAAATACTACACAAGTTCTTCCAGGAAAGGGAAGTGAGTGGAACACCGTCCAACTCATTTTACGAGATCAGTATTATCTTGGTAACCAAACTTGGAAGATATCACAGACAGACAACTAAAAATAAACAACTAATATCGCTCATAAACACAAACAACCCTTAACAAAATACCAGCAAGTCAAATACATTAATATATAAAAAGACAAATACCTCATAACCAAGTGGAGTTTACCTTAGAAGACTGGTATAACACTTGAAAAACCAATGTAATTCATACTGATATATGGAGAAAACCTAGATCATCATCTCAATAGATAGAGAAAACGTATTCGATAAAATTTAACACCTATTCACTATAATAATTCAGCAAATTAGAAACAGAAAAGAACTTCTTTAACCTGAGAGAGGTCATTTATGAGAAGCTGAGAAACCAACCACTAACATTACATACTTAATGGATGAAGACTGAATGCTTTCCCCCTAAGACAGGATCAAGGTAAGTATGTCTGCTCTCACCACTTCTATTCAACATGAGGTCCTAACCACTGTAAAAAGGCAAGATAAAGAAATATGATGCATACATACTGGAAAGGAATCTAATAAACAAAGGAAAATTAAGTGAAATTAGCAAGGACACAGAAAAAAGCTCATTTGGAACAAATGAAAAATTTTCCAACTGAAAAATTGGACAATTTTTAAAAACCTACTTCCATTTATAACAGCATAAAAAAAGCACTTAGGAATAAATTTAACAAAAGATGTTCAATATCTGCATACTGAAACTACAAAACATTGTTGAGAGACATAAAAGAATTAATTAAATAGAGAGACATTCCATATTCATGGATTGGAAGACTTGCCACTGGAAAAAAAAAAAGAAAAAAAGGTCATTCTCTCCAAATTGATGTATGGGTTCAATATAATCCCAATAAAAATTCCAACAGTATTTCTGTAGAAATAGTAACCTTTATTCTAAAATGTACAGGAAATGCGAAGCACCTAGAAAACCAAAATAATCTAAAACAAAAGAACAATTTTGAAGGACATACATCACCAGATTTCAAGAATCACTAAAAACTACAAGAATTAAGATCTGGTATTGATATACTGATGTAATAGAGACACAATCAATAGAAGAGAACAAAGAGTTTAAAAATAGATCCACATGTAAAGGATCAGTTGATTTTAAACAAAGGTGTCACGGGAATCCAATGGGGAAAGAACATTCTTTTCAACAAATGGTTCTGGAAAAACTGGCTATGACTATAGGAAAACAAAGGGAAGTTCGACCCTTAACTCATACCATATACAAAAATAAACCTGGAAGGGATCATAGACTTAAATACAAAAGTTAAAATCATACAACTTCTAGAAGAAAACAGCAGAAAATTCTTGTGACCTTGGGGTAAGCAAAGATTTCTGTTATTAAAACATGAAACATAAAAGGAAAACTAAAACATTAGAGCTCATGAAATTAAAAACGGGCTCTTCAAAAGACATCATTAATAAAATTAAAAGACAAGTCAAAAACTGGGGACAAATATTTGCAAAACATATGGACTTGTATCCAAAATATATATAAAGAATGCTTATAATTCAACAATAAGGCATACAATCCAACTACAAAATAGGCAAAAGATCATTTAAACAAACACTTCATGAAAAAGATATATAAATGGCCAATTAGCACATGAGAAAATGCCTAGAACTATATACCCACTAGAATGGCTAAAGTTAAAAAAAGTAATAATATCAAGTATCGTTAGAAATGTGTAGCAACTGGAACTCTCATACATTGCTGGTGAGATGCAAAATGGTACAGTCACTTTGCAAAGGAGTATGGCAGTTTCTTATAAAGTTAAACGTACACTTACCATATGACCCAGCAATTCCACTCCTAGGTATCTACCCAAGAAAAACGAAAACATATGTCCACACAGACTTGTATGCAAATGTTCATGGCAACATTATTCATGATAACCAAGAACTGGAACAACCCAAATGTCCATGAAATGGTGAATGGATAAACATATTATGGTATATTCATACAATGGAATACTACTGTGTGATAAAAAGGAACAAACTACTGACATACACAACAATATAGATGAATCTCAAAAACATCACACTAAGCGAAAGAAGCCACACACAAAAGACTACCCATGATTCCATTTATATGAAACCTTAGAAAAGGTAAAGCACTGTGACAACAGCAGATTGGTGGTTATCTGGGGGTGGGATTGGCATAAGGGAACTGAGTGTAAAGGGGCAGGAGATAATTTTTTGGAGTGGTGTTTTAGGTCTTAATTTTGGTGGTGGTTACCCAACTGTATGCCAAAACTCATCAATATGTACACTTAAAAATGGGTGAATTTTGCTACATATAAATTCTATCTCAATCAACTGGGAAAAACATCACACACAGCATAGTAGCTTTTTCTCCTTGACTAATTATAACTTAAAAATAATTGATAAAGAACTAGTTTTTTAATAAGAGGATTTGACACATGAAGAAAAATTATGTAAAACTTGGAAAAAAGACAAAGGGAGGGTTGTATGTCCTTATAGTGTCATATTGGAGGACTGCTTAGAAGTCCCATGTAAGAATTATTTAATTTTCAAAGAAAATATCCTTGTATCTGACTTTCCTATCTACTGTTCATTGAAGGCCCAGATGCTGTGAAGTTTTACGTCAACTTGAAGATTTTTGTGTCTAATAGAAATGCAAATGGTTTCTGTTTAGAAGAAAAGATAACCTCAAAGGTGATCGGGTTTACTGCCTTATAGGACATCAATTAGTTTTGAATCTAACTTGCAATCCTCTTTAATATTCTTTTTCAAATGCCTATAAATACCCAAGTCTTCAACTGCTCTTTAAACCAATTTTCCCTGCTATTTGTCTCACTAAAGAGTTCAAAAATTTTGAAACAAGTTTATTCTGTAGTTGTATAAAATCATGTTTTCATTTTTTTAAGAATCATACTCTGATTACTATTGCATAATGCTTCATTTGTGTGTTACTTCAAATCATCTCAGGCACACACTGATGTAAGTCATACATTTTGAGAAACCCATTCCAGTTACACCTGAAATGAAAATGTGGAGTATTATTTCTCAGTATACTGCACTTCTTAAATAACTTTGTGATTATTCTGTGTCAGTGCCAGGATTAGGGAATCTTGATGGAGCCTCCCTTATTTTTTTTCCATGTTGTAGCCTACCGTGTAGACTTAAAAAGCTAACTCCTCACCCATTGCATCAAAGCCTTCAGAATGCTACCCCTTCATAAAAGTAAGACTTGATTTTATCTTAGAAATCAGTACTTTGTTTCTTGGATATTTCTTCCTCATCTCCAACTTCATCTTCAGTGACCTCAGATCCAGTGGTATATTCTTCTTCTTCTGAAAATAACGATTGTTGTTTCTGAATTAAAAAAAACCACAAACACCCTTTAAAAAACATAGTATTAACACACCTCTCATGGATTATTTCAAACATATTTATCTAAATTTATTTTGGATAAATGAGCCAAACAAGATCTGATAAAATGACCAATGCCTAGTACAACATTTGGGAAACGGACATAAGAATTTCATTGTTTAGGACAGGATCACATTACATTAAACATTTTAAAATTATTTCCTTCACATATTCTAGCAGAGTGATAGGCACATATTAGGTCCTCAGCATTTGTCAAACTGCATCTCTATCACTCAACTGAATCTATGTTCCTTGATATTAAGATTAAATTAAAATACAGTAATTGCCATTATTAAAGTAGTCTCATAAGCAAGGACAGGTACACATTCCCTGGGTAAATGTGGTCCTGGATTATTCAACCATAGCCTCATCAGCTTCCTGCATCTACCTACCCACCCTGCTTTCTGTCATCACTGATCCAAATTCCAGTTCCATTCTTGTGAATATTGGTGGCAGATGGCAGAGTAATGGCAAATAGTTAAAAGAAAAAAAAAATCAACCAACCAACCAACCAACCAACCAACTGCCTGGAATTTAATAGATTTGTTGCTTCGTTCTATGTCCTAACGTGACTTAAAAGCGACTTTTAGAAGTCATTAGGGACACTTAAGAAGGAGTATGCAACAAGATAATGGAGTATATGTCTGTTTTAAAAAATGGCACTTTCAGTAAGTGCAAAATTACAGAAGCTGAAAAGGATAATTGCACTGAACTAAAATCTGTAAAATAAGATACTGATAAGATTCTATTAAACTAAACTTTAATTGTGGAAGAAAGAGATCCATGAAAGTGGAATATAGTTCCTTACTTACCAGCTGCAGAGTCCAGTTTTTCAGTGACAAAAACTATAAGAAAGATAAAGGAATAAGAGATTAATAAATCTGCATCTAACCAGACTGTAGCTCATTTTCACGTGGAGACTGAGAAAGAGTTGAAAAAAGCTGCAAGTATAGCTCCTTTCCAGGTTGAAACATAACTTAAAACTCGGGCTGAAAATGATGTATTACAAATTTCTTGGATCTGCTGCCTAGAGAAAGATGTATATGAAGAAGAAAGAAGAAAGAAGAAGAAGAAGAAGGAGCAGCAGGGGGAGGAGGAGGAGGAGAAAGGAGAAAGGAGAAAGAAGAAGAAGGAAGAAGAAGAAAGAAGAAGAAGAGAAGAAGGGAAGAAGAAGAAGGAGAAAGAAGAAGGGAAGGAAGGAAGGAAGGGAGGAAGGAAGGAAGGAAGGAAGGAAGGAAGGAAGGAAGGAAGAAAGGAAGGAAGGAAGGAAAGAAGGAAGGAAGGAAGGAAGGAAGGAAGGAAGGAAGGAAGGAAGGAAGAAAGAAAGAAAGAAAAGAAAGAAAATCAACACTTCCAGTGTCATTTCCAAAGGATAAGCAAATCACATGTAGAGATAATACAAGTTATTTTTTGAACTATTTCAATCACTTTTTTAAAAAGATTTATTTATTTGTTTGAGACAAAAAAGAGAGCATGAGCAGAGGGAGAGAGAATCTTAAATGGACTCTGTGCAGAGCATGACACGGGGCTCGATCTCATGACTCCTAGATCATGACCTGAGCTGAAACCAAGAGCTGGATACTTAACTGACTAGGCCATCCAAGTGCCCCCTCAATTACTTTTTAATGTTTATATTTTACTATAAATTGAGGAACCAGATTATATATGGATATTCAAGAAATCTAATTTGCTATTTTGTATATAATTCATAAATGAATGTTAATGATTGAATACCTGCAGCCATTTCGAGTTTACAACACATTTTACACGGAATATTTCACTTTGTCAAGTAAACACTGCCTCAACCAATACAAAGCCAGGAAGTTCACAGGCAATTGGAGATTCCCTGGTTGTCAGTAACAAGAATCAAAGGAATCACAGCTATCCAGCCCTCTAAGAAATATGTCTTGAAACCTTGCAAAAACTAAATGCATTCCTGATTACAATTTAAAAAAAATAAAAAGAAATTCGTACCAAAAAATTTATAGAATTAGGAAAGGACAAAATATCCCATACTATCTTCAATTCTCAAATCATTATTTGTCCATAATAAAACCTCTGAAGACCATGTTATATTTTTTCCCCAAATTTAAGTTGACCAGTTATTAATTGAAGGTAAGGAATATGTCCTATTACCCTTAGAGTCCTACTTACTCAGCATAATACCTTGTTGTTATGATCAGGTAGTCAGTAAATGCTTATTAACTGAAAATTTCAATTTCAGTTTAAACCAGTTATTTCTGTCAAAGATTAAATATCATCAACTGTTTATATCAATAAAGAATAAATGAAACAAGCTACTCACAGCGTTGAGTTCCCCACTTTTGGGGCCCCATAGTGTATTTGGCTCCAGTAAAACATCACAATCTAGACCCTTTTCATCACAGGTATCAACCCCAGAATCACTTGAAAGAAAAAGACATTTTATGGAGAAATGTTCAATTTCACAAGAAGTTAAATGCAAATGATATCTTTTTTTTATTGCAAATATTTTACAAAGTTTGATGCTTCATTAGTTGCGTATAACACCCAGTGCACCATGCAATACGTGCCCTCCTTACTACCCATCACCAGTCTATCCCATTCCCCCACCCCCTCCCCTCTGAAGTCTTCAGTTTGCTTCTCATAGTCCATAGTCTCTCATGTTACATTCCCTTCTGATTGCCCCCCCTTTCTTTATCCCTTTCTTCCCCTACCGATCATCCTAGTTCTTATGTTCCATAGATGACAGAAACCATATGATAATCTGCTTGACTTATTTCACTTAGCATTATCTCCTCCAGTGCCGTCCATCTTGCAGTAAAAATGTTGAACCCTTCAACATTTACATTTCTTAATTCATCTAGTGATTCCCCTAGCAGAAGACACTCCATATCGGGGAGCACCATGGCACTCCAAGCATCACACTTGTCAGGTGGTGAAATGGGCTGCTGACCGGTACTTCTTTGAGAATGGCCTTCATTAAAGGGTCCCCCAGCCCCCAACCTGACAGCCTGCTGCAACTGCAAAATGACAGAAGTGACTTCAGAAATTATTAAACTCAAGGAGTTCAAATTCCTGCATAGATGACCTCAACCACTCTTTTCTAGTTCTATCAATCAAGCATTTAAGGAGGGCTTACATAAGTTGGGAAAAGAAAAACCCTCAAAAAATGAATTGCAGGTCCCAACCTTTCAATCACCAGACTCCTTTTATTAGTTTTTCTTCCCCTTGGACCTCCAATATTTTGAAGTGTTTTTCCTATCAAATAAACACCTGCTTGCTCTTAATGAGAGCTAACATATAATTTCAGTAAGCTTTCTGAAACAATGTAAACTATCTGGGGACTGACATTGATTTGGGAAAGCACCAGGGAATGGAGGATTCTGAGATGGGAAGCATGAATAAAGCTGCTGCACAGCGTTCCCCTGTCCCCACCGCCCTCGTCCTGCCTCACCTAACTGTATCTTTAGAAAAAGGCACAACAATGACATCTTTGTGTTTGTGCAGATCGTCCAGTATTCTAGCAGTTGGACAGGACGGCAAATCTCCATCTTCACCTTGATCGTGAAGAGCAACCACGTGATCCTTCACTTTACAACCCTGTCATGTAAGAGACACTAAGTTAGAGAGGTTGATTTGTTATAAAAATATTCCTGTAAAGATGATTGCATGTTTTTGTTCTTCATTGCCCAGCCATATCATCATATCAACCATTTTACAACTTTTTCTCAAAAAAAAAAATACAGTTGATTTTTGAACGACATGGGGCTTAGGGGTGCCGATCCCCTGCACAGTCAAAAATCTACATAACTTTTTTTTTAAAGATTTATTTTAGAGAGAGAAAGACAGTGTGCACTTGCATGCATGTGTGTGCGTGTGTGTGTGTGTATGCACAGCAGGAGGGGCAGAGGGAGAGAGAAAATCTCAAGCAGACCATGCAGAGCAGAGCCCAATCTTATGACCCTGAGACCATGACTTGAGCCAAAACTCGGATGCTTAACCAACTGAGCCACGCAGATGCCCCAAAATATGCATAACTTTTGACTCCCCCAAAACTAAACTACTAATAGCCTACTGATGACTAGAAACCTTACTGATAAACAGCTGATTAACACAAAGTTTGTGCTATAAGTATTACACACTCTATTCTTAGGTTAAAGTAAGCTAAGAAAAGAGCATTAAGAAAATTATAAGAAAAAAATACATTTATAGTACTGTACTGTATTTATCAAGAAAAACGCATGTATAAGTGGAGCCATGCAGTTCAAACCCATGTTGTTCAAGGGTCAACAGTATTCATACAGAAAAGAGCACAAAATATAAATGACCGCCTTAACAAACAGCCAAAAATATTCACATAACCACCATTCACATTAAGAAAAAGAATATTGCCAACACTTTAGGAGTTCCTATGGTCCTATTCCTGATTATTAACTGCCTCCCTTCTCCCAAAAGATAATCTTTATCCTGACTTGTATGGTACTCACTTCCTTGCTTTTATTCTTTTACCACTTAAGGATGTATCCTTAAATTTAGCTATAGTTTTGCCTCACTTGTTTCATTTAACGTTTTTACGCCTCAACAACATCATTGCATGTAAAGATAACATTTGTTTTAATGTATATTATTCCATTTATGAATATTCACAATTTGTATATCTATTCTATAGTTGATTGTTTCCAGTTTGGAGCTATTACAAATAATACTGCTATGAACATTCTTCCACGTTTCCTGGTGTAAAAGTGCTCACGTGTACCAATTATATTACTATCAGCAGAGTGTGACAGTTACTACTCTACATACTCACTAACACTTGGTAAGACATTTTAATCTTAGTCATTCTGGTGAGCATGTAGTAGAATCTCATTGTGCTTTGAATTTGTATTTCCCCAATTACATATGATGTTGAGCCCCTTTTCGTGTTTACGGGACAGCTAAATGTCTTCTTGTGTGAAGTTCCTATTGTTATTTTCTTATTGATTTGTAAGAGCTAAAAAAAAATCTTAATATGGACCTTTTATGGATATGTTTTGCTAATATTGGTCCTACCTATGAGTTTGTCTCCTCTGTTTAAGTTTGTTTAACGTAGGTGATGTACTTGAGTTTAAAATCTCTTCCTTGGGGTACCTGGCTGGCTCAGTTGGTAGAGCATGCAACTCTTGATCTTGGGTTCATGAGTTCAAGCCCCATGTTGGGTGTAGAGTTTACTTTAAAAAAAAAAAAAACAACTCTTCCTTTATGGTATTATCTTTTAAAAAAAACCACACACAACCATTTTATTTATTTATTTGAGAGAGAGCAAGAGAGAGAGAAGGAGCCTGATGCGGGGCTTGATCCCAGGACCCGAGGATCATGACCTGAGCCAAAGGCAGATGCTTAACTGACTGAGCGACCCAGGCACCCCGGTATTATCTTTTAATAGCTTTATTAGTTCTCCTTGCACATATAGGTCCTTTTTTTTGTGAGTAGTTTGGGACAGATTCCATTTCCATTTTTTTCCCCATATGGATATCCCAATGTTCCAGTACCTCTTACCAAAAAGTGTATCCTTTGCTCTCTGCTCTATAATGCCACCTCTGTCACAGTCAAGTATCCAGGTGGCTCTGAGTATTCTCTTCTCTCGGTCCATCCGTCTACTCTTCACCAGTATCACTCTATTACCGAAGCTCTGTAATAAATCTTCACGTTGGACAGAGCCAGAACTTCTACCTTTGTGTTCTTTGAGAGTATCTTAGCTATCCTTGGCCCTTTTCATTTCCACATACATTAGAATCAGCTCAGCAAAGTTCCCAATAAAAATCTGTTAGTATGTTTACTGAGATTGTATTGATCTATATAGGTCAGTTTGGGGAACATTTACATCTTTATAACAAACATTGAGTTTTCCAATCTATGAACATGGAATAACAATCCATTTTCTAGTTTTATTTTTTCTCATTAATGTTTTATGATCTTTATGTAGAGTTCTCGCACATATTCTATTAGATTTAATCCTAGGTACTTGATTTTTTGAGGCGACCTACTATAAATGCTTTCTTTTTATAAATTTCATCTTCTATGATTGGTTGGTTTATAGAAATACAATTGGTTTCTATAAATGATTTTTAATAGATCTTAAATTCCTATTAATTCTAATAATTCATCTAGATTCCTCAGGATTTTCTATGTTTACAACGTCATCTGCAAATTATGACAATTCCTTTTCAATCCTTATACCTTTTAATTTCTTTTTCTTGTATTAATATAATGCTAGGACATCCAGTTCAATTTGAATAAAAGTGTGGTGACAATGGGCATCCTTATTGTACTTCCAATTTCAAAGAAAAAGTTTTCTACATTTCACCATTAAGTGTGATATTTGCTTTTAGTTGTATATTATCTATTCTTTATTGGATTATGTAATTTCCCCCTTATTTCTAAATTTGGTAAGAATTTTTTGTTTTTTTTTAATCATTCTTCCCATTCCCATTATATACATTAATTAAGAAGTTATACATTCTTCTATTCTTTCAGTGATTGCCCTAGAACTTTTTTTTTTTTTTAAGTTATTTATTTGACAGAGATAGAGACAGCCAGCGAGAGAGGGAACACAAGCAGCAGGAGTGGAAGAGGAAGAAGCAGGCTTCCAGCGGAGGAGCCTGATGTGGGGCTCGATCCCAGAACGCTGGGGATCACGTCCTGAGCCGAAGGCAGACGCTTAACGACTGAGTCACCCAGGCGCCCCTACCCTAGAACTTTTAAAATGACCTATCAAAGTCTAATTTGTTAATACTTCCCCTTTTAAATAATGCAAGACCTTTTGAACTGCAAGACCTCCATTTCATCACCCTTCTAATCTTTAGGGTATTGCTATGGGTTTTTAAACTATATATTAAAATAAATAGTATGTATGGGGCGCAGTTCTTGCAAGAGGAAAGAGACCTCCATTTCATCACCCTTCTAATCTTTAGGGTATTGCTATGGGTTTTTAAACTATATATTAAAATAAATAGTATGTATGGGGCGCAGTTCTTGCAAGAGGAAAGAGACCTCCATTTCATCACCCTTCTAATCTTTAGGGTATTGCTATGGGTTTTTAAACTATATATTAAAATAAATAGTATGTATGGGGCGCAGTTCTTGCAAGAGGAAAGAGACCTCCATTTCATCACCCTTCTAATCTTTAGGGTATTGCTATGGGTTTTTAAACTATATATTAAAATAAATAGTATGTATGGGGCGCAGTTCTTGCAAGAGGAAAGAGACCTCCATTTCATCACCCTTCTAATCTTTAGGGTATTGCTATGGGTTTTTAAACTATATATTAAAATAAATAGTATGTATGGGGCGCAGTTCTTGCAAGAGGAAAGAGACCTCCATTTCATCCCTTCTAATCTTTAGGGTATTGCTATGGGTTTTTAAACTATATATTAAAATAAATAGTATGTATGGGGCGCAGTTCTTGCAAGAGGAAAGAGTTCTAAAGCCTGGTTGCATAACAGTGTGAATATATTTAATGCTACTGAGCTGTACACTTAAAAATGGTTAAGACGGCAAATTTTATGTTTATTTTACCACAATTTAAAAAAAGACATGCACTAAGCCTCTTACTTTTATATTTCTCATCAATTTGTCTCTCTGTGCTTCATTCTGGATAGTTTCTTCTTTTTTTTTTTTTTTTTTCTCAGTTGTATCTAATCTGTTAAATTTGCCACTGAGCTTAAATTTGTTATAATTTTTTTTTAGTTCTAGCATTTCTATTTGTTTTTTTTAAAAAGATTTTATTTACGGGGTGCCTGGGTGACTCAGTCAGTTAAGCATCTGCCTTAGGCTCAGGTCATGGTCCCAGGGTCCTGATTCTTGTGCTCTCTTGCTCTCTGTCAAATCAATAAATAAAATCTTTTAAAAATTTTTATTTATTTATTTATTTGAGATTGAGAGAGAGAGAGAGCACAAGCAGCGAGGAGGGGCAGAGGGAGAGGGAGAAGCAGGCTCCCTACTGAGCAGGGAGCCTGACTTGGGGCTGGATCCCAGGACCCTGGAACCATGACACGAGTGGAAGGCAGATGCTTAACTGACTGAGCCACCCAAGTGCCCCTATTTATTTTTATTTAAACCCTCTTTGTCATTTTTTAAAAGATTTATTTATTTGAGAGAGAGCAAGAGTGGGGGCGGGGGCAGAGAGAGAGAGAGAATCCTTCAGCAGACTCCCTGCTGAGTGCAGAGCCCAACACTGTGCTCTATCCCGTGACCCTGAGATCATGACCTGAGCTGAAATCAATAGTCGGACACCCAGCCAACTGAGCCACACAGGCACCCCTTATCATTTTTTATAGTTTATAATTCCCCGCCAAAAATTTCCAAGCTTGGCTTCTATCAACTTAAACTAGTAATCTTATTTATTTTATAGTCTCTGTCAATACTTCCAATATTTATAGTTCCCGTGGTTTGTTTTTGTGGCATAAATTTTATTGTTCCCCTTCTTGGTAAATTACTTTCATCTATGTCAGGTTATCTTTGTATGCTGAATATTTTATTTAAAAAAACTGTCTGTAGGGGTGCCTGGGTGGCTTAGTCGGTTAGAGCGTCTGCCGTCAGCTCAGGTCATGATCTTAGGGTTCTGAGATTGAGCCCCGCATCGGGCTCTCTGCTCAGTGGGGAGTCTGCTTCTCCCTCTGTCTGCTGCTAACCTAACCCCCGCTCCCGCTTGTGCTCTTTCTCTCTGTCAAATAAATAAAATCTTTAAAAAATAAAGAAAGAAATAATTTGAGGTGTAGAATAATGTTATTTTCCTCCAAAGAGAATTTTTACTGCTTTTGCCAGGTGCCTGGAACAATAGCAATCCAAGATGACCTTAATCCAAGTTCAGGACTTGAAATTTCCTAGGCCATGCAACTGAATCAAAGCCAGGTTGCTATCCAGGTAAGGAATAGTTTACTTCTGATTTAATCTTATTTTCTTTGGATCCCAACTGAAAGTGCAAGGGTGGGAATATTATTCATTACTAACTCCACTCTTCTAGACCTCGGACCCTGACTATTACCCAAAATTCTGATAGGGCACCTAAAGATCAGCCCAGCCTCTTAGTCACTTTTTTCCAGACTGGTATTTGCTCCCAGGACAAAAATGGCCCTGAGTGCTGGCTTCCTTAGGGTTTCTATCATTTCCTGTACCTTAACACTAATTCCTCATTATTTTATTAGCTCTTTGATGCTTTTAATATAATCTTTATATTTATATTTCATCCACCTTTTTTAGTTGCCTTTTGATGGGAGGATTAGTCTGAATTACTTGGTCTGCCCTTACTAGAAATATAAATCACCATATGAGCTGTTTGGATTTCACTTAGCCTAAGAAATCACCTCAACAATATCCATGATGTCACATACAAGATTTATCATACAGTTTAATTACTATTTATTCCTCCCTGTCTCATGATGAATGGAATATAAGGGGTTAATACAACCAGTAAATAGACAATAACAAGACAAAGAATCACAACTTTTAGTATTGTTTACAACAATGTGAATGTGATAGTTAAAGCAGAAACATCATAACCACAAAGAAATGCAATGACTAAAAATCATATTACTGTAAAACATAACCATGAATTAATAAACATCTTGGGCCTATCAAAGCTATTCCATTTTGCTTAAAGTGTCATACCCGATTAAAATTGCTTTGTATGTAAAGCATCTACCTAACATTAAATACAAACATTATGTGGGTAACCTATTACCTCACCAATAAAACTTCTGACTAATCGAAGTTGGTGATTGATTGCAAATATAACAAACTACCTTTCAGCTTAAATCTCTTGATCCATCATTACAATAACATTCATGCTAATACCCCAAATTCCTTGGCCCTAAATCTCATCATACCCATCTGGTAAAACCCCAAACTAGATGAGCTCAATGACCCATTTTCTCCATGTTTGCCCTCAAGCAGCTTAGCGCTGCTGGAGAGAGTGACATAAAAGGCATGTTGGATTTCACTGTAAACTTATGATTATCAATCTCCAATGGGCTCTCAAATTGCTTACGACCTTTCTCTGGAAAATTCACTCTCATATTTTCCAAAAAAACTATTTCAAACTTTCAATACTTCCTTCAAACCTTGGAACCTTCCCTCTTCCACCTCATTCTTAGCAGGTGGTTTTTCCTCCTACTTCATAGAGAAGAAGAAAAGCATTTAAGGTTGGAAAAACATATCCAAATGATAAAAACACAATTTTACTAATAACTGCAACCATCCTACTCTTTCTCTACTGTTAAACAGAGGAACTGCCCTTCCTCTTGTCTAAACGAATACTGCCTCATAACCTTAAACCATCAACCTCTCCCCCTCAACTGGATCCTTCCTACTGACTTTAAAGAAGATCTCTTCTATTAAAACAAAATAAAGCAGAAACAATAACCAGATACCTATAATGTAATTACTGACTTACCTTCTCCCTTTCTCAAATTTCCCAAAAGAGCTGCTATTCACACACTCCATATCTGGTCTCACTCCCTTCACAACCCACACCAACCTGGCTTTAGGATCTAGCACTCCACCAAAACAGACCCTCACACATGAATTCCAGGTTACCAAAGTTAAAGGACACATTTCTTTCATTATTTTATCTGACCTCTTGGCCATATTTGGCATCATGGACCACTTTCTCTTTCTTAAATACTACTACTTTGATTTTCATGACAACATCCTTGGTTTTCCTCCTACAATTCCTGCTGCTCCTGATCACTGTCTTTTGCAGGCTTGTGCTTTGCTACCCAGCCATTAAATTCTGGGAGTTTCTTTAGGCTCTGCAGTAGGCTCTCTGATCTTCTTATGCTCACCTATACCTACTGATTTCAATTCTTACTTATTTGCAAGAAGACTTAAAATTATCACCTCCAGGTAGCCAATTCTCTGAGCCCCAAAACCCACATATCTAATACTCTTGGCCTGGTTGTCTCCTAAAACACCTCAATCTCAAAATGTCCAAAACAGAACTCACGAGCTTCTCTCCAAACCCAATTCCCTTCTTGTTTCCTCCTTAGTAGACAGCACTACCACTATCCAGTAGCACAAGCAAGAAACTGGGTTACCCTCCACTTCTTCCTCTGTGATATAATCCATCAAGCCATTTCAGTTTTACCTCCTAAATACTGAATTCATCTCTACAACCCTAGGCCAAGCTATCATCATCTCTCTCTAAGACTAGGCAGTAACTCCTCTTGTACTTGACTACACTTATTATTTCTGCCACTCTCCACACTGCAACTGATCTTCCAAACCCAAAATAAAGAAAAAACATGGCCTACAAGGTCCTGCCCCTGCATGGCCTAACACCTATTTACCTTGCCAGCCTTTTCTGAAACTATGTAGACAGTTTCATTCAGTCTCTCTCATTCACCGTGTTCCTTTTGGCCTTGGTATTCAGACTGAAGTGCTCTTTCCCTCCTCTTTGCCTCACATACTCCTACCCACCCTTCAGATTTCAACCGAATGCCAACTCCTTGACTTCAATGCCCAGGTCAGACCAACCTATTATAGACATTTATGGCCCTGCATACTTCTTCAAACAGTTCTTTGCATGCTTTTTTTCCCCTTTTGATACTACTGCATGAACTATAAGCTCCACGAAGGGAGAAACTATCTAATTTTACAGAAATTAGATTATTCTCTGCCTTGCACAGTGAGTGACACACCTGCGGTGCTTTATAAATAACTGTTGTATGGATGAGGGGGAGGAAGCGCTTTAGGTTCTTTTCCTCCACTGATGAATTTAATTACACATTTTCAAAAGTGTTAGAGGACTCTAGCCTACGCAACACCCACATATTGTACCAAGATATATGTGCAAGGATGTTCATTACAACACTGTAATACCATCTGGAAACAACCTAAATGTTCATTGATAGGAGGATGCTAAAATAAATTGTGATATACGTACGGTTTAGGATATCACACAGCAGTAAAAGAAATGACAGAAAAATAACCTAGGTATATTGTTGATTGAAAAGAGCAAGTTACAGAATAATACGAACAGTATGATCCTATTTCCAATATAAAAAACTGCGTATAATTTGAGCCTGAAATGTATAAAACAGGGGTGCCTGGGCGGCTCAGTCAGTTAAGCATCTGCCTTCAGCTCAGGTCATGGTCTCAGGGTCCTGGAATCAAGCCCCACGTCAGGCTCCCTGCTCAGCAGGGAGTCTGCCTCTTCCTTTCCCACTGTCCAAGCCCCCAGCTTGTGCATGCTCTCTCTCTCTCTCATAAAAAAAATCTTAAAAAAAGAGAGAAGGGAAGAAAACCTAATATTAAAAAAAAATGTATAAAGTCTGAAAGGAAACTGTTACCCGTGGTTACCTCGAAGAAAAGATGCAGAAAAATGGAGTGGTGTAAAGAGGGACTACTTTTAACTATACTTATTTTTGTATTGTTTAAAGTCTTTCCTATGTGAATATATCACCTTTATGTTTTAAAAACAATAAAAAGGGAAAAGATTAAATAAACAGTGTTAATGAGCACTGTAACTACAAACGGGCAACATCCAAAACTTGCCTTTGCAGGGGTACCTGGCTGGCTCCATTGGCGGAGCATGAGACTCCTGATCACGAAGTCGTAAGTTCGAGCCCCATGTTGAGTGCAGAGATTACTTGAAAAAATAAAATCTTTTTTTTTTTTAAATAAAATATTTAAAACAAACGAACCACAAAAAAAAAAAAACCCCAAAATTTACCTTTGTTAGCTGAGTGGGATCAAACCGAAGAACCTTTTGGTTACAGCAGGGATAAATACCAGTGCCAATAGTACTCAGTGAACTTGCTGCAGTAGGATAAACCACTGTTTCCGAGTGATATTGACAATGTGAAAATTCTATACACAGAAAAGCCTGAATAAAAGAAATACATAAAATCAATCATTATTCCCACAATGAAATTATACACCTCAAAAAACTTTACTCAGGACTACATAATGTATGTCCCATTTATTTATTTATTTATTTTTTTTTAAAGATTTTGATTGTTTATTTGAGAGAGCGAGAGACAACGTGAGTGGGGGAAGGGGTAAGGGGAGAGGGAGAAGAAGACTGCTCGCTGAGCAGAGAGCACAATGCGGAACTCGACCCCAGGACCCTGGGATCATGACCTGAGCTGAAGGCAGACACCTAACTGACCGAGCCACCCAGGCGCCTGTGTATATTCCATTTAAATAACATGTACAGAAAAGGCAAATCTCTAGAGACACAAAGTAGATTAGTTGTTGCCTGGGGTTGGAGATAAACTGGGGAATGGCAGCAAATGGACACAAGGGACCTTTTTGGAATGATGGAAATGTACTACAACTGGATGTTGGTGATGGATGCACAACTCTGTAAACTTACTAAAAATCAGTGAATTGTACACTTAAATGAATAAATTTTATGGCAGGTAATTACACCTCCATGAAGATATTAAAAAGCAAAAACTAATCACTTTATTCGCGATCCAAGTGCATTAAAGTGATCTTGACATACATCTGATTTTATAAATGGCTAATCAAAAAGTTTTCCAAAGAAAAAATGAAATAAATTTTGCCTTGCTTGATTATTTTTTGACATATTTTTTTTTTTAAGATTTTATTTATTTATTTGACAGAGAGAGAGACAGCCAGCGAGAGAGGGAATACAAGCAGGGGGAGTGGGAGAGGAAGAAGCAGGCTCATAGCAGAGGAGCCTGATGTGGGGCTCGATCGCATAACACCAGGATCACGCCCTGAGCCGAAGGCAGACGCTTAACCGCTGTGCCACCCAGGCGCCCCGACATATTTTTTATGGTAAATATTTAGCACCAATGTTAATGAAAACTATGTAATAACTTTAAATTGTTTAATAGTAGAATTTTAATAATAAAATAAATAGTTTTCAGATATGTTTACAAGTTGATAAAATAAAGAACAACATTAACAATTTTAAGCACTGATTTTGAACGTAAAAGCATAAAACAGTCTATAATTCCAAATTCTTAGTTGTTAGTTCCAATTATGATTTTTAAACAGTTTTTAATTAAAACAAATTTTGAGTCTGGGAGTGCCCCTAAGGTGGCTCAGTCAGTTAATCCGCCAACTCTTGATTTCGGTTCAGGTCGTGATCTCAGGGACCTTAGATTGAGCCCCACATTAGGCTCTGTACTTAGCAAGGAGTCTGCTTGAGGATTTTTTCTCTCCCGCTGGCCCTTGCCCCCCAACTCTCTCTCTTTCTAAAATAAATAAATACATTTTCAGAACATTTTTTGAGTCTGATAAAAGCTATAAGGTGCTTACTCATACACAAAATATTTTGCATATTAACTATTTTATGAGTTTATAAACTCTCCATAATAAATACTATAAATCAATATTCAATTTGGTATAAAGAAGTGAAAAAATCCCTCATGTTTTCTGTGTTCTGACATGCTTAACAAGTCAGATTTTAGAAGTTTGATATCCTTGATTATTACTGATATTCCATGGTAGGGAGTATCTACTAAGTACCCATTAAGTTTAAAAAACAAAAAAATCCACCCCCAAACCCAACCTAACAATAAATAGTGCTAGTGAGGATGTGGAACAACCGGAACTCTCCTACATAGCTGGCAAGAATGCAAAATGACTCAAGGACTTTGAGAAACTGTTAGGTGTGATAAATGTTAAGCTTACATTAACCACACAATCTGGCAATCCTACTTCTAGGTAATAACTCAAGAGAAATGAAAACATATGTTCACATGAAAGCCTATATGGAAATGTTTATACCTTCTTTTTTCATAATGGCCCTAAATTAGAAACACTATAAAGCCCTTCACAGGTGAGTGGATAAACATACTGTGATACATTTATACAATGGGCTACTATCTAGCACTAAAAAGAAATAAACTGACACATAAAACAACGTGAATAAATTTCAAATCCATTTGCTAAGTAAAAGAAGCCAGATCAAAAGGCTAAATACAGTATGATTCTATTTATATGGCATTCTGGAAAAGCCAAAACTATAGGGACAGTAAACAGATCAGTGTTGCTGGAGGCTGGGGTGGAAGAAAGAACTGAGAAAGGCCAGGGGAATTTCTAGGCTGATGGAAGTGGCTTATCCCCTGACTGTGGTGGTAGTTACACGACTATATGGATTTGTCAAACCTCATAAAAAAGGATGAATTTTACTGTATAAGGATAAATTTTACTAAATGAATGCTATATTTCAACAAATCCAATTTAAAAAATTGTAGGCATTGGAAGTCTATTGGGTGGAAACTTACATAGTTTGAAAAAACTCACCCTGATGGTTTTGATAAGCTGCTCTTCCTTCCAGCTACTGAAAATTGTTACTCAAGTGAGAGAGGAAAATTACTGGAGTCAGGGAGACATTAAGGATTCATAAAAAATTTTATGTAGAACACTCTGGATTTATACCTAAGACTAATTAGGAATGACCGTGACTTACAAAGATCAATACTTATTCTATAAAAGGATTTATTATGGGTACCTTCAAATAACAAGCTTTCTTGTGCTTTTATTATAGATTTCATTTATTAAGAAAAAAAATAAAATCTTTTAACCTTTTTGGGAACACAACTGCTACAGTAAGAAGAGCACATATCAATAATACCGTTTCTACAAAGAGCTTCTGAATTTCTAAAGAAATTAATGGGCTAACAGAGAAACAGTTTGGCTCGAAATAATTGAAGGTAGTAAAGATTTGGGTTTTTTTTCCACTGAAAAAACAGATTTGATCACTTAAAACCTGTTGATTTTCTAAAAATTAGGCAAGGCATGATTGTTTCAGCAATGAAAATAAAAAGGAGGATGAAGATACACAGTGAGAGACACAAAACCAGATGCAAGCAATGTTTATTACTGCCATTATTTTTGCCACTAGTTTCTTTAAAAAGATGTCAGATGCTGTCCAAATACAACCAAACATACTAATTAATTATATTAAAAGAGCCTGCTACGCCAGGCCTCTGGCTGGCTCAGTTGGTAGCGCATGCAATGCTTGATCTCAGGGTTGAGTTCGAGCCCGAGATGTAGAGATTACTTAAAAATAAAATTTTAGGAAAAAAATGGGCCTGCTATGAATGTTTGCAGAGAAAAATATTAATTCTTTTTTTAAAAAACTCACCTGATAACATCTTGAACAAGTTAGCCAGTTGACTGTTCCCCACAAGCGCCAATATACATCTCTCCAAGATTTTAATTCTTCAAAAAGACTATTCAAATACTCATGAACATCCCAAGTCTTATCCCTGGGGAAAAGAGCCTCAATTATTATATTATTTTACAAGCAAGTAATATAAACAATTTGTTTTAAGCAAATGTTTTTAAATTTGTGGCTCATTTCCAAAAACATTCCCCAAATGATAGCTGTGGGATGGACTACATTGAAAGTAGAAAAAAATTTCATTTGGGAGTTCGTTTATTCTCTTTTTCTGTGGACATCAGAAAAAGATATGAAAGATTGAATGCCAAATTATTTTGCTAAACTATATATGCTAAACTAGATAATTATTTTGTTAAACTATATTAAATATGGTTTGAGCAGGCTAACAGTTGGGACTTAGGCATATGATGCTAAGTAGAACATTTATTCTAATTGTACATACTGTAAAATAAGTTACTAATCATTGGTGATTCTAAACATTTCTTTATATTATTTTCAAAAGGCATTCTCAAGTAATTGAGTAATACAGTCATATATAATCAGGTCTTGGTGACACACATTTTGAAGTTAATATAAATTTAAAACATAGCAAAGGCTTAAAACCCTATTTGCTATGTCCATATGTAACTCAAGTTCCTATTTTTTCCAAGTCCCTTAATCATTCTGAACTTTTGCTATCTTTGTCCTTAGTTCAACAAATAACAAAATGTCATGACATTATTACAAATTGCATAGGCACATCTGTTTTAATTAAAGGGAAAAAATGTCATCAACAGCTGACTTATAGGAAAATACTTTAAATAAAACAACAAAAATGGATGTTGAAGTCAATATAAATTTTTTCACATACTTTATAGTTATTGCTGCCAGAATGGAAGTGCTTTCCAAAAAATGAAATCAAGTCTCAAGACAAAAAAGTATAGGGGCGCCTGGGTGGCACAGCGGTTAAGCGTCTGCCTTCGGCTCAGGGCGTGATCCCGGCGTTATGGGATCGAGCCCCCACATCAGGCTCCTCTGCTATGAGCCTGCTTCTTCCTCTCCCACTCCCCCTGCTTGTGTTCCCTCTCTCGCTGGCTGTCTCTATCTCTGTCAAATAAATAAATAAAATCTTTAAAAAAAAAAAAAAAAAAAAAAAGACAAAAAAGTATAAAACCCCAGGTGCTTATAATAACTAATGAAGATTCCCCTGATTATTGTATGAAGAGAAAAAATGAAACATTTTAAATGTGACTGTGAGGGATGCCTGGCTGGCTCAGTCAGAGGAGCATGTGACTCTTGATCTCTGGGTCATGAGTTTGAGCTCCATGTTGCGTTAGAGATTACAAAAACAGAAACAAAAACAAAAAAACTTTAAAAAAAATTTAAAAAATAAGCATGACTGTGCTATTAATAATAGTGTCAAATGTGTTTCTCTGTATTTGTTTTAGTGTTTAAAATATGAAATTTAACATTTATACTGTTTTTTCCTTTAACAAAAGTACTGTATATTTTTAACATAGAAAAAAAGAACAAAGTTAAAAGCATCCATAGTACTATCACTTAAAGTGATAGCATCACAGTTTACATTTTAGTGAATGTTTCTAGTTTTATGACTTTTTTCACTTAACTCACCACTGACAACTTGCTACCTAAGTATATATACTTCTACAACATTATTCTCAAAGGCTGCACATTAAGAAGTGATTAGATATGTTTTATACAGATATACTACTACATGGATGTATTTTAGTTCATTTAATCATTTGGATGCTTCCCTTTTTTTCCTTTCTAAACAATAGAGCAGTAAGTGTTCTTGTTGAGTGCTTTCACAAATCTAACACTACCTCTTTGGATAAATTCCTAGCAGGACAATATTTTTAGAGAATATATATATTTCAGAATTTTTGCTTTTCTGAGAAATTTATATATTTACAGAATTTATTTATATATTTTTAGAGTATATACATTCCAGAATTTTTGCTTTTCTGAGATATTACACCAATTTATAATACTCTCCCCCAAACTGAGAAAGAGAACTTGTTTTGAACTTAAAGGGGAATAAAATAGGACTATACATTAATGGAATACTGACAAAGTATGATGAATAAATAGATTATGGAATATCTAACGCTAAAGACAATTTCCTCATTCACCAAAATTTACCTGAAAGTAAATTTGGTTCTTTTTCGAATTCAATACAATGTTTGTATAAATAAAATCCGTTAGTGAAAAGAAATCATTTTAATGGCACTGACCAGAATATCCTCCAAGACTAATACACAATAATTTTCACTATTTTAAAGTTTAAAAACACCATGAAATTTACTCAATAAACAAAATACAGCTTTTACAAAACTTTGTTTTGAAAGCATCTTTCTAAGTCAAAGCTGGATCATACTCAGAAAAAAATGTTATCCTATACCTTGTAAAACTAGTTGTGTTTTTAGAAAAACACTACTAATCCACATTTAAAAGCTGTATTTTATTTTTACTGCACCTTATGTGAATGTAGACAATATTTCCATGTTGATCCACATTGATTTTTCCAGGAATGCAAGGAATTCTTCTTTCTGTTTCTTTTGTTAAAAGTTTCTTACACAAACAACATCTATAACACAAAGAAGACATAAAAACACCCAAGAAGAAAATTTAAAATGTAGTAAAATTAAATAATTTAGCTGCACTGTATAGAATACCAAAGAAAAACAAATCACTGTACCTGTATAACGTCGCTGCATTATTCCGAGAATCCGGGTTCAAGTACTCAGGATCAAAAAGTCTCTCAATCTTCTTACAAAAAAGTTTACTATTAACAACAAATGACCAACAAATTAATTTTCTATTATTTACATTACTAAAGTTACTTGATTGTGATGAAAATAAACACTGGCCTATCTGCATATGTAGAAGATAAAATTAATAAATCCTTGGAGAGACTCTCTTTGGGAATTTATGATATATTTATAGTGTTCTAAGTAAATAAACCTACTAATGATAAATGCTTAATCAAGAATATATTTTCATAAGAATATTTGTTCAGAATATTCAATACTGAGGAACTTGAAAACAACAATCCTGGGTCTACCAATAACTTGGTATATGATCTTTGGCAACTACTTAACCTTTCTGAACCTTGTTTTCTCATCTATATAAGGGGATTAATAATTCCAAACTCACAAGGTTTTATGAGAGCTAAATGAATAGTGTTTGTAAAGAGTGCCAGATACAGCATTAAGCATTCGACATATGTAATAAAAACTATTATTATGCACAATGTGACTAAACTTTAAGTCTTATGTTATTAATTCCAACTGCGTATCCTGAGGCCAGATCTGGAGTTAGGATATTAACCCCATTTTCAAGTATTTAGCTTTCAGAATTTAGATTACTACATATCAAAAAAATATTATAAA
>NC_048221.1:84806264-84806451 GCF_002007445.2 Ailuropoda melanoleuca | reverse complement strand
CCCGCTCCCCGGTGCAGGTGGCCCGCCAGCCGCCCTGAGCGCGCGCTCCTGGAGCTCGTGTTCTAAGTCTGCTGTCTCGCGGGTGCCGTCCGCGAGTCCACCTGCTATCCCGTGCAGGTGGCCCGCCAACCGCCAGCCGTCCCGCGTGCGCTCCCGGAGCTCCCTTCTCAGTCTGCTGTCTCAAGCG
>NC_048221.1:84742259-84806229 GCF_002007445.2 Ailuropoda melanoleuca | reverse complement strand
AGGTGGCTACCGCTTCCCGGCGCCCTGACACGGCGGCTCCCTCCCCCTTCTGTTTAGCTTCCGATATCTGTGCGCGGTTTCACGGCTCCCCGCTTCGTACCTCGATACTCAGCGCTGGAGATGTTCATTTGTAGAGATCCAGATGTATCTTCCTGCGTCTCAGGCTGATTCCGTGGATATTCCTGCTGGTCTGGTACCTATCCAGCTCAACTCAGGGGACCGGCTGAAAAAGGGGTCCCCTACTCCTCCGCCATCTTAACCTCCTCCCTTGTTTTCAATTTTTTAATTTAAGTTCTAATTAGTTAACATATAGCATCATATTATTTCAGGAGTAGAATTTAGTGATTCCTCACTTGCATACAACATCCAGTGCTCATCACAAGTGCCGTCCTTAATACCCATCACCCATTTAGCTCATTCCCTGCCCAGCTCCCTCCATCAGCCCTGAGTTTGTTCTGTTGTTAAGAGTCTCCTACAGTTTGTCTCCCTCTCTCTATCTTTTCCCCCTTCTTATATGTTCATCTCTTTTGTTTCTTAAATTCCACATATGAATGAAATCATATGGTATTTGTCTTTTTCTGACTGACTTATTTCACCTAGCCTAATATTCTCTAGCTCCATCCATGTTGTTGCAAATGACAAGATTTCATTCTTTTTGATGGCTGAGTAATATTTCCATCTTCTTTATCCATTCATCAGTTGATGGACATTTGGGCTGTTTCCATAGTTTGGCTATTGTTGATAGTACTGTTATAAATATTGGGGTGCATGTACCCCTTCAAATCTGTATTTTTTTTATCCTTTGGGTAAATACCTAGCAATACCATTGCTGGATTGTAGGGTAGTTCTTTTTTTTAACTTTTTGAGGAGCCTTCATATTGTTTTCCAGAGTGGTTGCACCAGCTTGCATTCCCACCAACACTGCACGAGGGTTCCCCTTCCTCTGAATCCTCACCAACACCTCTTGTTTTTTTGTGTTGTTGATTTCAGTCCTTCTGACAGGTGTGAGGTGATATCTCTGTGTGGTTTTGATTTGTTTTTCCCTGATAATGAGTGATGTTGAGCATCTTTTCATGCCTCTGTTAGCCATCTGGATGTCTTGTTTGGAAAAAATGTCTATTCATGTCTTTTGCCCATTTTTAAACTGCTTTATTTGTTTTGTGGGTGTTGGGTTTGATAAATTCTTTATAGATTTTGGATACTAGCTCTTTATCAGATATGTCACTTGCAAATATCTTCTCCCATTCTGTAGGCCGCCTTTTAATTTTGGTGATTGTTTCCTTCACTGTGCAGAAGTTTTTGATCTTCATGAAGTCCCAATTGTGCAGTTTTGCTTTTGTTTCTATTGCCTCAGGCTACAGGTCTAGTAAGAAGTTGCTATGGCTGTTGTCAAACAGGTTGCTGCCTGTGTTCTCCTCTAGGATTTTGATGGTTTCCTGCCTCACATTTAGGTCTTTCATCCATTTTGAATTTATTTTTATATACGGGGTAAGAAAGTGGTCCAGTTTCATTCTTCTGCATGGAGCTGTCCAGTTTTCCCAACACCATTTGTTGAAGAGAATGTCTTTTTTCCACTGGATATTCTTTCCTGCTTTGTTGAAGATCAGTTGACTGTAGAGTTCTGGGTCCATTTCTGGGTTTTCTCTTCTGTTCCATTGATCTGTGTGTCTGTTTTTGTGCCAGTACCATACTGTCTTGATCACTACGGCTTTGTAATAGAACTGGAGGTCTGGCATATAATTGTGATGGCTCTGGCTTAGCTTGTCCTTTTGAAGGTGGCTTTGGCTATTTGGGATCTTTTGTGGTTCCATACACATTTTAGGACTGCTGGTTCTAGCTCTGTGAAAAATGCTGGTGGTGTTTGAATGAGGATTGCGTTGAATATGTGTAGATGGCTTTGGGTAGTATAGACATTTTAACAGTGTTTGTTCTTCCTATCCATGAGCATGGGATGTTTTTCCATTTCTTTGTGTCATCTTCAATTTCTTTCATCAGTGTTTTATAGTTTTCAGAGCACAGACCTTTGACCTCTTTGGTTAGGTTTAGCTCTAGGTATCTTACTGTTTTTGGTACAATTGTCAGTGGTATGAATTTCTTGATTTCCTTTTCTGCTGCTTCATTCTTGGTGTACAGAAAAGCAACAGATTTCTGTATGTTGATTTTGTATCCTGTGACTTAACAAAATTCATGTATCAGTTCTAGCAATTTTTTGGTGGAGTCTTTTGGGTTTTCTTTTCTTTCTAAAAAGATTTTATTTATTTATTTATTTGACAGAGAGCGAGAGAGCGAGAGAGGGAGAGCTAGAGAAGGAACATAAGCAGGGGGAGTGGGGAGGGAGAGAGAAGCAGGCTCTCCGCTGAGCAGGGAGCCCGATGCGGGGCTTGATCCTAGGACCCGGGCATCATGACCCAAGCCGAAGGCAGATGCTTAATGACTGAGCCACCAGGCACCCCTCTTTTGGGTTTCCTATATAAAATATCACGTCATCTGCAAAGAGTGAAAGTTTGACTTCTTTCTTGCCAATTTGGATGCCTTTTATTTCTTTTTGTTGTCTGATTGCTGAGGCTAGGACTTCCAGTACTATGTTACATCCTAATGGTGAGCGTGGACATCCCCGTGTGGTTCCTGAGTGTAGAGGAAAAGCTATCAGTTTTTCCCCATTGAGGATTATATTAGCTGTGGGTCTTTCAGTTATGGCCTTTATGATGTTGAGGTATGTTCCCTCTAACTCTACTTTGTTGAGGGTTTTTATCAAGAATGGATGCCAAACCTTATCAAATGCTATTTCTGCATCTATGGAGAGGATCATATGGTTCTTACCCTTTCTTTTATTAATGTGGTATATCACGTTGGTTGATTTGCAAATATTGAAGTTCTAGTATTTTCTTCACGTATTCCAGTGAATGATCTTATGCACACCCTGGGGTGTGCGCAACTTGGGGGACCACTGACCTATAATAAAGGTCAAGCTCCTTAACTTGATGTAACAAAGCCTTTGAGATCTGTCACTGTTTAATCTGTCACCTCTCCCTGCTTTGATCTTATCCTCCAACAATGCTGAATTACTTGTAGTTCTTTGCCTCTATGCCTTTGCCCTCTGCCTACCTAGCATGCCATGAACTCTGTTCATCATTTCGTCTCATTGCAGACATTGCATTCTCCAGGAAGTTCCCTGGCACTCCTTTGTTCCTCCTTTGAGGCTGTGTTAGGCATCCCTCCTCTTGGCTCCCAAATTCCTAGTGTGTAGTTCTATTCTTACACTTATTAATTGTATTTTTATTGTCTGGGAGGACCCTGAACTGATTTAGCTTATGTTTTTGCAACCTTGGAGGATTGGGGCTGAAATAGAAATTAAGTTGAGTTACAGAAAAGTAGAAAAGGTTGTATTTTCTGTGCACTTGAGAGGTTTTCAGGCTGAGGTTTGAACCCACCATCCTTACTGACCCTGGCCCTTGGCACAAGGAATCATGCTTTACCCAGGGGTTAGGTTCAAAGATGAGTAAGGCGAAGATACACACACACACACACACACATCACTAGGTATAGTGCTAAGAAATAGATGGCACTGTCAAAGGAAGGTATTTGAGGAGACTTTAGTAAGAGAATGTCTTTCATTCACCGTATTTTCTTTACTCTTGCAGATATTTCTGACATCAGGTGTGTGGATTTTCCCCACACGGACCAATTCTCTGGCATCAGCTGGGTGTCCTCAATTCAATTCAGTTCTGACACTAACAGAATTAGCACAGACCCCACAGTTTAAGGTATCAGTCCCACAAGAGTGCCCCCACTTCAGACACCATTCAAAGGTAATATGTCCCCAGGTTACCCACAACTTCTGTCCGACTTGGCTACAAATTGGAGGTCGCACAACCCCCTCCTTGGGTTCAATAACTTGCTAGAGCAGCTTGCAGAACCCAGGAAAACAGTCTACTTACTGCTGATTAATCACAAAGACTATTTTATAGGATACAAATGAACAGCCAGATTAAGAGATACTCAGTGCAGGAGCTTCTGTCCCCAGGGAGTTGGCCTGCACCACCCTTTTGGGCCAGCGATGTGTTCACCAACCCAGAAGCTCTCTGAATCTCATACTTTGGGGACTTTATGGAGGCTTCATCACATAATTGTGATTATCAACTCCACGTCCAGCGCCTCTCCCCTCTCCCCTCTCCTGAGAATGGAGGAGAGAAGGGCTGAAAGGTCTAAACTTTTTTTTAAAGATTTTATTTATTTATTCAACAGAGAGAGAGAGAGAGAGAGAGCCAGCGAGAGAGGGAACACAAGCAGGGGGAGTGGGAGAGGAAGAAGCAGGCTCCCAGAGGAGCCCAATGTGGGGCTTGATCCCAGGACTCTGGGATCACGCCCCGAAGGCAGATGCTTAGCTGAGCCACCCAGGCACCCCTGAAAGGTCTAAGCTTCTAATCATGGCTGGGTCTTTCTGGTGATCAGCCCCCATCCAGAAGCCCACCCAGAGTTGCCTCATTCCAACAAAAGACATTCCTATCTCCCAGGAAATTCCAAGAGCTGTAGGAGCTCTGTGTTAGATGCTTCTATCCCTCAGGAAATTACAAAAGTCTTAGGTGATCTGGGTCAGGAACCTGGGCCGAAACTAAATATTACAACAAAAGGTTTTCCTAGCACTCCTATTTACAAGGGTTTTAGGAGTTGTGTGTCAGGAACAAGGGCCAGAGACCAACATATACATTCTGACTATTTCACAGGGACTTCTTCCCAGGGCTTGACTGTGTGCAGGCAAGCCTCGAGGCACTGTCCGGTACCCAGGCCTCGTACTGGCAAGTTCTGTTTCAACTCCCAGGCCACGAAAGGGAGTAGTTACAGGTACCCAGAGACAGAGAAAGCTGTATGGACAAGGTCACTGGCAGGACCAGAGACCACTGAAGTGACCATGCTGGGAAGTAAACTCTCTGACTTTGCTCTCCTGCCCGTCCATCTTCTCCCCGGGCCCCCCAACTTTAGTTAAACCCAACTGGAAGCCAGAGGGCGAAGCAGCCTGTTGCTGCAGTCCTGGGCACAGAGCATGATGAGGAGGGTGGAGAGAGGACCGGGAGGGCAAATAAGACACCTGGCACACCAGATAACCCAAGACACCCTTGAGAACCCCTAGAGCCGCCTCCAGCCCCTCCTCCACTTAGTCTCCAGGTTTCACGTATGAAACTTTAAGTAAGTGACTTGGCATAAAGTGATGGCAAATGCTAAAATCTTTCCTTTAATTCCTTTTCCTCTGAGAGGACTGCTCTCTCTCAGACGTTCAACCCCGGCTGTTTGGGTGAAATGGTGGGGAATTCTATAATGTAGAAAATTAGCGAAATATCAGACATCACAATTTCAAATGCTTCAGGAGGCCAGACAGGTGATGGAAATGAGACCAAATAAAACACAGCTGGATGCAGCTGCAGGCAGGCAGTTGGCGATGTCTGGTTTGCTCTCCTAATGATCTCTCTCATCAGCCTTTATTTCACAGCGACGAGCAACCAGTGTCGGCTCAGCATTTCCAGATGCAGAATGGGATTGATACCAACTAGTCTCACCTAAACCCTTCAGAAAGACCAATCCCCCTAATGAGTGCGTGCAGGAGGCTGGAAACTCTTCTGGAGGCCTATTACATGCGAGCACTGTTCTAAGTGCTTCACCTGAATGAACTCCTTTCATCCCTTCCAGGTCCCTACAAGTTAGGAGTTATTATGATCCCTCCTTTACAGGTGAGGAAACTGAGGCACAGAGATGTTATGGAGAGACCAGGTGACCTGCTACATCCCTTCAGCAGTACATTCTGGGCAGAACTATCTAGCTTGCAAGAGCCAAGGGGATTATGTATTAATTTCTGAATTTGATTTGAATTTAATTTTGTTCAAAAAATGATTTGGGGTTTCTAGGGACGTCTGGGTGGCTCACTCGGTTAGCGTCTGCCTTCAGCTCAGGTCATGATCCCAGAGTCCTGAGATCGAGCCCTGCATTGGGCTCAACAGGGAGTCTGCTTCTCTCTCTCCCTCTGCCCCCCACTCCCACTCGTGCTCTCTTTCACGCGTGCACTCTCTCTCAAATAAATAATCTTTTAAAAAATGATTTGAGGTATCTAGAATATTTCAACTTTGAAATATATTATAAATTATATCATTAAGAAAATGGTAAATCTGGAAAATAATACTTGCCTTCGAAGTACTGGATATTTGGCAACAATCATGGTTGCACTAACCTCCTGGGGCAGGAAGTCATAGCAGCCCTCTCTCAACTTGTTTGGACACCTCCTTGGGCCTCTTGGGGCCTGTGGGTTTTCAGGCACATTCCTTTGGAACAACTAAATTGTGGGAGAAGTACGCTTTGTGGGAGATTCTTCTCCGTGGCTACCCTACCCCACCACCTGCAGCTCCTCTGTGTCAGACAACCTATGAACGTTTGACATCAACACTGAGTATTTAATCACTTCCAAGATACGTCAACATGAGACAAACCATTATCTGTAAATTTGTAGCACTATGCTTAATAGAAGTGGAGAGGAAGGACATCTTTCCTTGTTCCTGATCTTAGGGGCAAGCATTCATTCTTTTACAGTAAAGAATAATGTTACCCATGCATTTTTTGATGCTCTTTATATATAAAGTCGAGAAAATTTCCCTCTATTCTTATTTTTATCATAAATGGGTATCAAATTTTGTCAAATGAATTTTTCTACAGTGATCAATCTGATCATATAATTTTTATTGTTTGGCTGTGGATATGGTGGATTACATTGATTGGTTTAAAACCATTGAGCCAGTTTTGCATACCTGCAATAAATCCCACTTGGTTATGGTGTATAATTTTTTCATACATTGCTGGGTTGGAATCGTTGATATTTTGTTGAGGATTTTTACATGTACGTTCATGAAAGATAATGGTCTGCAGTTTTCTTTTTTGCATTATTTTTACCTGGTTTTGGTACCAGGGTAACACTAACTCCATAAAATGAATTAGGAAATGTTCTATTTTTTTGGAAGAGTTTGTGTAGAGTTGATATTAACTCTTTAATTGTTTGGTAGAATTCTCCAGTGAAACCATCTGGGCCTGGAGATTTCTTTTTGGGGAGTTTTAAAATTATAAATTCAATTTCCTTAATAGTTATAGAGTTATTCAAACAATCTAGTTTATATTGGGTGAGTTGTGATAATTTCTGTTTTTCAGGGAATTTGTTCATTTCATCTAAGTTGTCACATTTAGGTGTGTAAGGTTGTGGTTTTGTTTTTCTAGTATTCCCTTATTATCCTTTTGATGTCTGCAGGGTCTGTAGTGATAGTCCATTTCATTCTTTTTTTTTTTTGATTAACAGCCTTACTGAGGTATAAATAATATACAAAAAAACTGCAAATTTAATGTATGCAATTTGATGAGTTTGGTACACATGCATATACTCATGAAACTATCATCATAATCAAGGTTATAAACATATTTATCACCTCCAAAAGTTTCCTTGTGTTCCACTTCTTTTGTTGTGGTAAGAACAGTATGAGATCTACCCATTTCACAATTTTTTTAGTACACAATACAGTATTGTTAAGTGTAGGCTCTATATTATATAGAACTTACTCATCTTGTATAACTGAAACTTTACACCCTTGAACATCAACTCCCCATTCCCCTCCTCCCGGCCCCTGGTAACCACCTTTCAACTATTTGCTTCTATAAGTTTGACTATTTTATTTATTTTTTATATTTAATTTTTAAAATCAGGCTCCATGCCCTGTGTGGAGCCCAATGCTGGGTTTGAACTCATGACCCTGAGATCAAGACCTGAGCTGAGATCAAGAGTAGGATGCTTAACCGACTAAGCCACCCAGGTGCCCCTAAGTTTGACTATTTTAGAGACCTCGTATAAGTAGAATAGTACAGTATCAGACATTCTGTGACTGAGCATAATGACCTGCAGGTTCATTCATGTTGTTCAATATGGCAGGATTTCCTTCCTTTTTTAAGGTTGAATTATATTCCACCATATGTATACCACATTTTCTTTATCCATTCATCTATCAATGGATATATGGGTTGTTTCCATATCTTGGCTATTGTGAATAGTGCTGCAGTGAACATGGAGGTGCAGAGAACTCTTCAACATTGATATCCAGAAATACATTTGTCCAAAAGAATTAAAATAAGAAAAATTGAAATACTTTGTTCAGTTTCCAGATACTTTGCTCTACCCCTCCATTCTGCTGCTTATTTTGTTGCAAGTTTGTACCTTTTCAAAGAATCAACTTTTGGGTTTATTGACCCTTCCTATCATTTCTTTTTCTTTCTTTCTTTCTTTCTTTCTTTCTTTCTTTCTTTCTTTCTTTCTTTCTTTCTTTTTCTTTCTTTCTAAGATTTTATTTATTTATTTGACAGAGAGAGAGTACAAGCCAGGGGGTGGCAGGGAGAGGGAGAAGCAGTTTCCTGCTGAGCAGAGAGCCCTAGGTGTGGCTAGATCCCAGGACCCTGGGATCATGACCTGAGCCAAAGGCAGACACTTAACTGACTGACCCACCCAGGCACCCCCCTATCATTTCTCTAATTTCTTCTCTTATCCTTATGATCATCTTACTATGTTTTTTGGGCCCATTCTATTGCAATTTTCAACTCGTTAACTTGAATTATTTGGATCATTAATTTTTAGTCTCCCCTCCCAATATAAGCATTTAAGACTACAAACTTTCCTTAAGCATCATCTTTTGTCATGTTTTTACAAAATTTAAAAAAGTCTTTAAAACTCTATTTAAGTAATCTCTACCCCCCACATGGGTCTCGAACTCATGATCCCCTGAGGTCAAGAGTTGCATACTCTTCCAACTGAACCAGCCAGATGCCCCCTCCCCAATTTTTTTTTAAGTAAACTCTACCCCCAACATAGGGCTTGAATCTTTGACTTTGAGATGAAGAGTTGCATGCTCTACTGACTGAGCTAACTAGGTGCCCATCATGTATTTTTATTATCATTCAATTCTAAGTGTGTTTTTTATTTGTTATAATTTCTATGAAGTCTTAATTCTTTCCAATTTTTGAGACTTGCTTTATACCCTAGCTCAGCAGCTCTCAAAGTATATGTCTGCAGATCCCTGGGGATTCCCAAAACCCTTTTAGGAAATCTATGAATCAAAACTATTTTCATAACAATACTGTGATGTTATTTGTTTTTTCATCATGTGGCTATTTGCCCTGGTGGTGGTTATAAGTGCTGATACCCCACCAGGAGTCCAGGCAGTGCTATCAGACTGTACTAGTCATTGTATTCTTCACCACGACAAACTTGCAGGGGAAAAAAATTTACTTAAAAGTGTTCTTGATGAAGCAGTAAAAAGGTATAGTTTTAATAAGTCTTGAAATTTGAAAGCACATCTTTTTATTATTCTGTTTAACAAAATGGGAAGTACACATAAAGTATTTTTGTTGCATTCCAAAGTATGATGACTGTCCTACGGAAAAACATTTGTGTGATTGAGTTTAAAAAAAAAAGAAAGAAAAAGAAAAGGCAGAATCAGCTTTTTTATTCCCCCATGGAACATTTTCCCTCCAACGTACCCCCCACAACTGAAGAGAACAGCTGCCAAACAACCTTGGTTATTCCAAGTTGGGTAGTTGGCAAATGCTTTCTTGAAAATGGTTGTAGGAAGCCTGCCTTTTTGAGGAAAACAACTGATAGTAATTGTCAGTGATAACATTTGAACTTTGAAGAGAAAATTAAAATTCAGGAAATCTTGTATCTACTACTATAAGTTTGACAGCTTCCTAATACATAGATACAAAAAATACATTTTCTGATGAGATTGTGGTGATATTAATAAGTGTGATTTAAAAAATATATATTGTAGGAGTGCCTGGGTGGCTCAGTCAATTAAGTGTCCACCTTCTGCTCAGGTCATGATCTCAGGGTCCTGGGATCAAGTCCTGCTTTGGGTTCCCTGCTCAGTGGGGAGCCTGCTTATCTTCTCCCTCTGCCCCTCCCCCACCTCTTGCTCATGCTCTCTTTCACTCTCTCCCTCTCTCAAATAAATAAAATCTTAAAAAAATAAAATTAAATTTAAAAATATTTTTTATAATAAAACGTGTCAACATGTGGTAGAGCTGCATAACTCAGTGAACCATTATTTTCCAAATGATCGATAAAGGATGTTCAAAATTGTGCATGAGCAAAACACTGACTCAAAGCACAAAATAGAGTGATGGATTTTATTGTAATGGAGTGGGCAAAATTAACTGAGATGGTTTCAGATTCCACATTTGACCAACCTCTAAGAAATTATCACTTGTTGAATTTTGGTGTAATATCAGAGAAGAACATACACTATGATTTGAAAAGGCTATTAAAACACACTTGCCTTTTCTAGCTGCATATCCATGTATTAATGCCTTCCAGCCAAACACCACCAAGAACAGAGCTGTAATTGAACAAGCTAGGTTTATTATTCATTGCAGGGAAGAAGAACATGCAACCAAGGGAACTGTCTGTCATTTTGATAAGATGGTTTTAGAAAAGATGTGGGACTTGGGTTTGCCTTGGGTGATTTTGGGGGAGGGTTTAAGAAAACAGAGAAAAATAAAATAAGATGAAAACAGAGAGGAAGGCAAACCATAAGAGACTCTTAACTCTAGGAAACAAACTGAGGGTTGCTGGAGGGGAGGTGGTTGGGGGGACAGGGTAATTGGGTGACAGGCATTAAGGAGGGCACTTGATGTAATGAGCACTGGGTATTGTATACAAGTGATGAATCACTAAATTCACCCTTAAAACTAATAATATAGTATATGCTAACTAAATTGAAATTAAATAAGAAATTAAGGAAGGAAGGAGGAAGGAAAGCAAGCAGAGCTTTATTCTGGATTGGTTGCTGTCAGGAAGTGAGACTAATTCTTTTTTTTTTTTTTTTTTTTAGATTTATTTATTTTAAGGCACCTGGGAGGCTCAGTCGGTTAAGCATCTGCCTTAGGCTCAGGTCATGATCCCAGTGTCCTGGGATCAAGCCCTGCATTGGGTTCCCTGCTCAACAGAGTCTACTCCTCCCTCTCCCTCTGACACTCCCCCTGCTTGTGCTTTCTCTCTCTCTGTCAAATAAATAAATAAAATCTTTAAAAAAGATTTATTTATTTTAGAGAAGGAGAGAGAGAAAGTGAGCAAGAGAGAAAGAGTGCAGGGGGAGCAAGGGAGAGAGCACAGGGTCAGAAGGAGACGGAGAGGGAGAATCTCAAGCAGAATCCCTTCTAAGCATGGAGCCCAATACGGGGCTCGGTCTCATGACCCTGAGATCATGACCTGAGCTGAAATCAAAGTCAGATGCTCAACCAACTGAGCCACCCAGGCACCCCTGGAAGTAGGGGTAATTCTTAATAAATCTTAAGGACAGTAGAGTGGGTTGAATGGTGACCCCTCAAAAGATACATCCACATCCTTACCCCAGAAACTGTGAACATTAGCTTATTTAAAAAAAAAAAGTCTTTGCAGATGTCATTAAGTTTAAGATCTCCAGATGAGATACCCTGGATACTTGTCCCCACTTCATGACAAGTATCATTATAGAGAGAGGCAGAGGGTGATTTGAGACAGACACAGAGGAGAAGGCCGTGGGAAGACAGAGGCAGACACTGGACTGACATGACCACAGGCCAAGAAATTCCTAGAGTCACCAGGATCTGGCAGACATAAGAAAGACTTCTCCCCTTGAGCCTTCAGAGGGAGTGTGGCCCCGCTGATAACCTGATTTCTCACTTCTGTCTCCAGAACCGTGAGAGAATAAATTTTTGTTGCTTATGCCACTGAGTTTGTGGTACTTTGTCTCAGTAGCCACGGGAAATGAACATGGAAGGACAGGCTAGCAGGATGCTACAGCTGTAATCGGCAAAGGAACCAGAACAGGGTGTGTGTGGTCACGTCTTGGGCTTGGACAAGTTCATGGTCATTTTTTAGTCTTGGCCCATGATGGTCATAGAGCGGTCCTGTCTGATGTGGATGTTATGTGACATTGTTTATGCTCAGCAGGGGCCCACCAAAGCCAGATGCAAGTGCCAAGCCAATCACCAGTAACACCAAGGCCTGGCTGGGCCGCAGGGGCTGCTTTTCTCTTTCTCATGGGTGAGGATGTATTCTCTCCTTTATCATCAGCCAAAACAGCCTATCACAACAGACGGGATGCCGGAGCTGCTATGAGAATCCAGCTGTGTTCTATTAACCCAGACGTTCAAGAGATTTACCGAAATGTAAAACAACACCATTCTCACTCATTAAAAAAAAATGATTTTTCATAGAAATGTGACTTATGTTAACATACAATGGGATTATTACTGTTATTGTAAATAAATAAAGCCTCCATAAACAAAAGCTCTTTGAAATTCTCAGTGATTTTCAAGATTATAAAGGGGTCCTCAAAGGAAAAAAATAGTAATTCAAAGGGATACCTGCACCCCAATGTTGATAGCAGCAATCTATACTATAGCCACATTATGGAAACAGCCCAGGTATCCATCTACTGATATTGGATAAAGATGTGGTATAGACATACAATGGAATATTGCTCAGCCATTAAAAGTATGAAATCTTGCCATTTGTAATGACCCGGATGGAGCTAGAGAGTATAATGCTAAGCAAAATAAGTCAGTTGGAGAAAGACAAATACCATATGATTTCACTCATATGTGGAATTTAATAAACAAAGCAAATGAACAAAGGGGAGAGAGAGAGGAGGAGAGAAAACCAAGAAAAAGACTCCTAACTCTAGAGAACAAACTGATGGTTACCAGAGGGGAGGTGGGTGAGGGAATGGGTGAAATAGGAGATGGGGATTAAGGAGTCACTTGTTGTGATGAGCACTGTGTGTTGTACGGAAGTTTGAGTCACTATATTGTACACCTGAAACTAATATCACACTGTATGTTAACTAACTGTATGTCAAATAAAAATGTAAAAAATATAAATTATCAAAAAAAGAATTAAATTTCAGAGTGCAGATATTTTTAGTCTTTATTTCCTCTTTTTTCAAAGTTTTATTTAAATTCCAGTTGAGCATCTTTTCACATGTCTGTTAGCCATCCATATGTCTTCTTTGGAAAAATGTCTTCTGCCCATTTTTTAACTGATTTATTTGTTTTGTGGGTGTTGGGTTCGATAAGTTCTTTATAGATTTTGGATACTAGCCCTTTATCGGATATGTCATTTGCAAATATCTTCTCCCATTCTGTAGGCTGCTTTTTAATTTAAGTGATTGTTTCCTTCACTGTGCAGAAGTTTTTGATCTTCATGAAGTCCCAATTGTGCAGTTTTGCTTTTGTTTCCCTTGTCTCAGGAGACATATCTAGTAAGAAGTTGCTATGGCTGATGTCAAACAGGTTGCTGCCTGTGTTCTCCTCTAGGATTTTGATGGTTTCCTGCCTCACATTTAGGTCTTTCATCCATTTTGAATTTATTTTTATATACGGGGTAAGAAAGTGGTCCAGTTTCATTCTTCTGCATGGAGCTGTCCAGTTTTCCCAACACCATTTGTTGAAGAGAATGTCTTTTTTCCACTGGATATTCTTTCCTGCTTTGTTGAAGATCAGTTGACCATAGAGTTCTGGGTCCTTTTCTGGGTTTTCTCTTCTGTTCCATTGATCTGTGTGTCTGTTTTTGTGCCAGTACCATACTGTCTTGATCACTACGGCTTTGTAATAGAACTGGAGGTCTGGCATATAATTGTGATGGCTCTGGCTTAGCTTGTCCTTTTGAAGGTGGCTTTGGCTATTTGGGATCTTTTGTGATTCCATACACATTTTAGGACTGCTGGTTCCAGCTCTGTGAAAAATGCTGGCGGTATTTGAATAGAGATTGCCTTGAATGTGTAGATGGCTTTGGATAGTATAGACATTTTAACAATGTTTGTTCTTCCCATCCATGAGCATGGGATGTTTTTCCATTTCTTTGTGTCATCTTCAATTTCTTTCATCAGTGTTTTATAGTTTTCAGAGCACAGACCTTTGACCTCTTTGGTTAGGTTTAGCTCTAGGTATCTTACTGGTTTTGGTACAATTGTCGGTGAGATCAATTTCTTGATTTCCTTTTCTGCTGCTTCATTCTTGGTGTACAGACAAGCAACAGATTTCTGTATGTTGATTTTGTATCCTGTGACTTTACAGAATTCATGTATCAGTTCTAGAATTTTTTGGTGGAGTCTTTTGGGTTCCCTATGTAGAGCATTATATCATCTGCAAAGAGTGAAAGCTTGACTTCTCCCTTGCTGATGGATGCCTTTTATTTCTTTTTGTTGCTGATTGCTGAGGCTAGGACTTCCAGCACTATGTTACATCCTAATGGTGAGAGTGGACATCCCTACTCTCGTTCCTGACTGTAGAAGAAAAGCTCTCAGTTTTTCCCTATTGAAGCTGACATTAGCTGTGGGCTTTTCAGATATGGCCTTTATGATGTTGAGGTATGTTCCCTCTAACTCTACCTTATTGAGGGTTTTTATCAAGAATGGATGTTAAACTTTGTCAAATGCTTTTTTTGCATCTGTGGAGAGGATCATACGGTTCTTATCCTTTCTTTTATCAGTGTGGTATATCACGTTGGTTGATTTGCAAATATCGAACCACCATTGCAGCCCGGGAATAAATCACGCTTAATCATGGTGAATGATTCTTTTAATGTACTGTTGGGTTTGATTTGCTAGTATTTTCTTGAAAATTTTTGTGTCCATGTTCATCAGGGATATTGGCCTGTAGTTCTCTTTTTTAGTGGAGTCTGTGTCTGCTTTTAGAATCAGGGTAATGCTGGCCTCATAGAATGGGTTTGGAAGTTTTCCTTCCATTTCTGTTTTTTGGAATAGTTTGAGAAAAATCAATATGAACTCTTCCTTAAATGTTTGGTAGAATTCTCCTGTGAAGCCATCTGGCCCTGGACTTTTGTTCGCTGGGAGATTTTTGATTATTGATTCTATTTCTTTGCTGGGTATTGGTCTGTTCAAGCTTTCTATTCTTCCTGTTTCTGTTTTGGTAGTTCATATGTTTCTAGGAATTGATCCATTTCTTCCAGGTTGTCCAATTTGTTGGCATAGAGTTTTTCATAATATTCTAATTGTTTGTATTTCTGTGGTGTTGGTTATTTCACCTCTCTCATTTGTGATATTATTTACTTAGGTCCTTTCTCTTTTCTCTTTGATAAGCCTGGCTAGGGGTTTTTCAATTTTATTAATTTTTTTCAAAGATCCAACTCCTGGTTTCAATGCTCTGTTCTACTGGCGTTTTTTTTTTGTTGTTGTTGTTCTCGTTGTTGTTGTTACTATTGTTGTTGTTTCTGTATCATTTACTTCTACTCTCATCTTTATTGTTTCCCTTCTGCTGGCATTAGACTTCATTTGTTGTTCTTTTTTCTAGCTTCTTTAGGTGCAAGGTTAAGTTGTTATTTGAGATTTGTCTTGCTTCTTGAGGTAGGCCTGTATTGCTACATACTTTCCTCTTATGACTGCTTTTGCTGCATCCCAGAGGTTTTAGACCTTCATGTTTTCATTTCCATTTGTTTCCACGTACTCTTTGATTTTCTGGTTGACCCATTCATTCTTTAGTAGCATGTTGTTTAATCTCCCAGTATTTGTGTTCTTTCCATTTTTTTTCCTTGTGGTTGACGTCAGTTATCATAGCTTTGTGGTCAGAAAATATGCATGGTATGATCTCAATCTTTTTGTACTTGTTGAAGCCTGATTTGTGACCTGGTATGTGATCTATTCTGGACAATGTCCCATATGCACTTGGAAAGAATGTTTATTCTGCTGCTTTAGGATGGAATGTTCTGAATATATCTGTTAAGTCCATTTGGTTCAGTGTGTCATTCAAAGCTATTGTTTCCTTGTTGATTTTCTGCTTAGATGATCTGTCCATTGCTATGAGTGGGGTGTTCAAGTCCTCTGCTATTATTGTATTATTATCAATGAGTTCCCTTATGTTTGTTATTAATTTTTTTATATATTTGAGTGCTCCAATATTGGGGCATAAATATAATGGTTAGATCTTCTTGTTGGGTGGTCCCCTTTGTTACTTTCCTTGGTTTAAAATCTAGTTTTAAAATCTAGTTTGGTTTAAAATTTAGTTTGTCTGATATAAGTACGGCTGCTCTGGCTTTCCTTTAATGTCCGTTTGCACGATAAATGTTTCTCCACCCTCTCCCTTTCAATCTGCAGGTGTCTGTAGGTCTTGTAGGCAGCATATGGATGGGTCTTGGTTTTTTAGTGCATCCTGACACCCTATGTCTTTTGATTAGAGAGTTTAGTCCATTCACATCCAGAGTAATTATCGATAGATATGTATGTAGTGCCATTTTATTACTTGTTTTGTTGTTTCTGGAGATTTTCTCTGTTGCTTTCTAGTCTTTGTTGCTTTTGGTCTTTCCTTTCTCCTGAAAGAGTCCCCTTTAATATTTCTTGCAAGGCTGGTTTAGTGGTCACGAAGTCCTTTAGTTTTTGTTTGTCTGGGAAGCTCTTTATCTGTCCTTCCAATCTGAACAGTAGCCTTACTAGGTAGAGTATTCTTGGCTGCAGATTTTTCCCATTCTGCATGTTGAATGTATCCTGCCAGTGTCTTCTGGCTTGCCAAGTTTCTGTTGAGAAATCTGCAGCTAAGCTATGGATCTTCCCTTGTAAGTTAGGGACTTCTTGAGTCCTGCTGCTTTTAGAATTTTTTCTTTATCACCCTATTTTGCAAATGTAATTACAATAGGTCTTGGTGTTGGCCTGCTTTTGTTGATTTTGATGGGAGTTTTCTGTGCCTCTTGGATCTGGATGTCTGTTTCCTCCCCAGATTTGGCAATTTGTCATCTGTAATTTCCTCAAATAACCCTCTGCCCCCCTTTCTCTCTCTTCTTCTGGGACTCCTATGATAGGAATGTCATTAGGTTTGATGGAGTCACTGAGTTTCCTAAGTCTATTTTCTTGTTCCATAATTTTCTCTTTTGTTCAGCTTCATTATTTTCCATTATTTTGTCTTCTATGTCACTTATTCAGTCCTCTGTTTCTTTTATCCTTGTGGTCATTACATCTAGTCAGTTTCAAATCATTGTTATTGCATTTTTCATTTCAACCTAATTGGTTTTTAGCTCTTTTATATCTTAGTAAATGTCTTCCTGAAGTCTTCCATTCTTTTCTCAGACCCTGCTAGTACCCTTATGATTATTTCTTTAAATTCTGAATCAGGCATATTATTTATATCTGCTTTGATGAGATCCCTGGCCATGATCTTTTCTCATTCTTTCTTTTCAGAGGAATTCCTATATCTTGGCATTTTGTCTAGGCGTCTGTCTTCTTTTGCATGTTAGAAGAGCCTGTTATGTTTCATGTTCCTGAGAGTAATGCTTTATGAAGAAGAGGTCATATAGTGTCCAAGGCCTGGCGCCAGATAGTGTCTCTGGTGTGTGCTGCATGCGCTCTGCTGTTGTGATTTGGCTGTTCTATCCCTCAGGCCATCATCTGCAGAGGCTCTCCCTGCCTACAGTGGGCCGTGGTTGGTCCTTGGACAGAATGTGGTAAGTTTTAACTGTGTGCTCTGGTCTGCTTGTTAAATGAGACCTGACACTCCTTCTCTCAGAACTGAGGCCCTGCAGAACTCCCTGGTTGGGAAACATGGTGTGGGCAACAGTTTCTGCTGGTCCTCTTAGGTGGGACCACCACACTGGGACTGAGGCAAACTTGACCAGGAGGGGCAGTAGTGGCAGAGCACAGGGATGTGGGACCTGTGTAAGCAGGCTAGGCAGCCAGGGTCAGCCCTTGCAGTTTACCACAGGTGGCTCTCTTTCTATGTGGAGGGGTGAGGGAGGGAGACGGCACCAGCCAGCTGTTTTGTCTCTGAGAGTCATCTCTGTGCATGCTGCCTCTTAGGGAAACACTCCAAGAAAACTGAATAATCACCCCCCGTGCATCCCAGGAGTTTTTCCAATCACTGTTTCCACACTGTTTGCCTGCGTTCTCTTCCGGAATGGAGCAGTCCTCTCTGGGCTCTATCCCAGCCAAGCCTGCTGACTTTTAAAACTCCAGGCTTTAGAGATCTGCTATGGTGGGCACCTGTGCTGGTCTCCTGGAGGAGGGTCCTCTGTGCGGGGACCGATGCAAGCAGTTGCACCAGAGTGCAGGGGTATGGAACTTGGTGTAAGCAAGTTAGACAGCCAGTGTTGGTGCTGCTCTGCTTCCTGCAGGTGGCTCTGCTTTTATGCTGAAGGATGAGGGAGGAAAATGGTGCTCACCCTCTCTTTCACCCCCAGATAGGTGTCTCCCTGAACTCTGCCTCTCAGGGATGGACTCCAAGAAGAGTGAATAATCTCCCTTCAGTGTGCCCCTAGTGTTCTTCAGATTAATGTTTTTACACTGTCTGCCCCCCACCCCAGGGTTGTTTGCTTGCCTTCTCTCCATGAGTAGAGCAGTGCCCTCAGGGTTCCATCCCAGCCAAGTCTGCCAACCTTTAAAACTAGTCTTTAAGCCCTGCTGGTTCCAAGAGTTCATGAAAATCAGCCCCTCTTGTTTTCCCAGCCAATAGTTTTGGGAAGTGTTCTCCTTGTGGATATTCCTGTGTGCTCCTCTCTCGCCTTTCTCTGTGACCTGGGCTTCCTCCCCTCCGCAGCATCTGTAATCCGTTTCTTCCCCAAACCACATCTCCGCATTTCCTACCTTCCTCGATGTGGCCTCTTCTCTTTCTTGAGTTGTGCAGTTTGTTCTGTCAGTCCTCAGGTTGATTTCTGGAGTATTGAGAATGATTTGATAGCTATCTAGTTGTGTTGGAGCGACAAGATGAGCCTAGAGTCATCCTCCTATGCCTCCATCTTAGCCCCCCTCCATTTTTAAGTCTTTTAATATAGGTTACCAAACTGCAAAAAAGAAAAAAGAGTATAAAGGGGTTCTGAGATAAAAAGTGTTAAGAATCACTGGTTTAGCTTATTGTCAATTTTTGAAAATACGCCATATGTCTTAATTTGTAGAGACAGCGTCCCATATATGTCTACTAAATCAAACTTTCTAGTTCCCATCATCTATTTCTTTACTAAGGTTGTTGGTTGTTTTGTTTTGTTTTGCTCTAGGCCCAACATGAGGCTTGAACTCACAACCCTGAGATCAAGAGTTACGTGGTCTACTGACTGAGCCAGCCAGGTACCCCTCTTTGCTAGGTTTTTGAATGCCTGACCTGCCAATGATCTGGAGAGGTGAACTGAAATTTCTCACTTTGATGATTAACTTGTCAATTTCTCCCTGTAGTTATATCAATTTTTACTTTGTATTTTTCAAAGGTATTTGATTAAAGCAGATTGTCTGGCTTACTAGCTATGTGATCTAGGACAATTTACTTATTCCCTCTGGGCTTTATCTTCCTCATTTGTAATATGTGGATAATAATAGTACTACCTCATACAGTTGTTGTCGGTAAATATTTGCTATTGATACCTTCACTAGTAGCAATTAGTGTGGCAGCAGAAAAGAACAGTTGAATTTATTCAATTGCACTTTTGGCCAGGGAAAAGGTTGCAGGGAAGAAACATAAATGAATAAGGATAGTAAGGTGGAAAAATAATAGTGGGGAGTGTAGGCTGGATAAGAGGAGAAGTGACAAACCTGAGCTATGTGGGCGAGGTGCCCTGAGCATCTTTTTTTTTTAAGGTTTTATTTATTTATTTATCAGAGAGAGAGAGCACAAGCAGGGGAGGCAGCAGGGAGACGGAGAAGCTGGCTCTTGAGCAAGGAACCTGATGTGGGACTTGATCCCAGGACTCTGGGATCATGACCTGAGCCAAAGGCAGATGCTTAACTGACTGAGACATCCATGTGTCCAGGTGCCCTGGGCATCTTAATGAGAATGAAGGACAAGTATGTGAGAAGGGCTACTGAGTGAGCTGGTGAGACAGTTACTAGGGTGAATTTGAGGTCCAATGTAAGGTCCTGGGTGTGAGTGGAAGGAAGGTGTTATGGTAATGGACTGGTCATCCACATGGTTGCTAAAGCCACACAGAGCAGGGATGGTACTGGATGGAAATGGGAACCTAGTCTTTCCTATTGGTGATAGCAGAGAAGCAGGATTGCGCAAACAGGACAGGTGGTGCTTTGAGAGTGGCACTGGCAGCAGAGTGAATGCCAATTCTGTATGTGGTATTGGGGACTTGGGAGAATGAGCCCCTTCATTAGAGGCAAATGCAAGGTAACCACTTTCAGGAGAGCAAGCTTTCAGGGAAAGAGGATGAAGTGGCTTCATGGGGTAGTTGGGAGTTGACAATGTTGGGGAGTGCATTCACTGTGGAACAGTGCGAAGTATAATGCTTGGAGGAGGGAATAGAGGGCCAGTGGGTCGAAGGAGAGAAAGCACAGGATTTTTCATCTTGGCCAAGGATGAGAAAGGTGTGAGGCATGCTGGAATTGGCCATCTGCAAAGCTCCAAATAATATTCTAGACAATGAGGCCCAGAACACGGCCCAGGATAGTGTGAATTTCTTAATGGTTCAGGAAAGCAGGAGGGCAAGGAGGGACAGTTACAGATAGATTGACAAGAGGACTTTTTATTTAGAAAAGTTATTTTAATTTACTTTTTTCAAATTTTAATTTAAATTCCAGTTAGTTAACATAGAGTATAATATTAATTTCAGCTGTAGAATTTAGTTATTACTTATATTCAACACCCAGTGTTCATCACAAGTGCCCACCTTAAGACCCATCACCCATTTAACCCATCCTCCCGCCCACTTCCCCCCAGTAACCCTCAGTTTGTTTTTTAAGTTAAGAGTCAGTTTTCTGGTTTGACTCTCTCTTTTCTTCCCCCTCTGTTTATTTGTTTCGTGTCTTAAATTTCACATATGGGTAAAATCATATGGTATTTGTATTTCTCAGACTGACTTATTTCACTTAGCATAATATTCTCTACCTCCAACCACATCATTGTAAATGGCACTATTTCATTCTTTTTTTATGGCTGAGTAATATTCTATTGTATTTATACCACATCTTCTTTATCCTCTCATCAGTCAATGGACATTTGGGCTCTTTCCATAGTTTGGCAATTGTAGATAAAGCTGCTATAAACACTGGAGTACATGTATCCCTTTGAATCAGTATTTTTGTATCCTTTGGGTAAATACCTAGTAATGCAATTGCTGGATCATAGGGTAGATCTATTTTTAACTTTTTTTTTAAAGATTTTATTTATTTATTCGACAGAGATAGAGACAGCCAGCGAGAGAGGGAACACAAGCAGGGGGAGTGGGAGAGGAAGAAGCAGGCCCACAGCAGAGGAGCCCGATGTGGGGCTCGATCCCATAATGCCGGGATCACGCCCTGAGCCAAAGGCAGACGCCCAACCGCTGTGCCACCTAGGCGCCCCTATTTTTAACTTTTTAACAAACCATACAGTTTTCCAGAGTGGCTGCACCAGTTTGCATTCCCACCAACAGTGTAAGAGGGCTCCCCATTCGCCACATCCTCACCAACATCTGTTGTTTCCTGTGTTGTTAATTTTAGCCATTCTGACAGGTGTGAGATGATATCTCATGGCAGTTTTGATTTGTATTTCACTGATGATGAATGATGTTGAGCATCTTTTCATGTGTCTGTTACCCATTTGTATGTCTTGTTTGGAAAAATGTCTATTCATGTCTTCTGCCCATTTTTAAACAGCTTTATTTGATTTGTGGGGGTTGAGTTTTGTAAGCTCTTTATAGATTTTGGATACTAGCCCTTTATCAGATATGTCATTTGCAAATATCTTCTCCCATTCTGTAGGCTGCCTTTTAATTTGGGTGATTGTTTCCTTCACTGTGCAGAAGTTTTTGATCTTCATGAAGTCCCAATTGTGCAGTTTTGCTTTTGTTTCCCTTGTCTCAGGAGACATATCTAAGTAAGAAGTTGCTATGGCTGATGTCAAACAGGTTGCTGCCTGTGTTCTCCTCTAGGATTTTGATGGTTTCCTGCCTCACATTTAGGTCTTTCATCCATTTTGAATTTATTTTTATATACGGGGTAAGAAAGTGGGCCAGTTTCATTCTTCTGCATGGAGCTGTCCAGTTTTCCCAACACCATTTGTTGAAGAGAATGTCTTTTTTCCACTGGATATTCTTTCCTGCTTTGTTGAAGATCAGTTGACCATAGAGTTCTGGGTCCTTTTCTGGGTTTTCTCTTCTGTTCCATTGATCTGTGTGTCTGTTTTTGTGCCAGTACCATACTGTCTTGATCACTACGGCTTTGTAATAGAACTGGAGGTCTGGCATATAATTGTGATGGCTCTGGCTTAGCTTGTCCTTTTGAAGGTGGCTTTGGCTATTTGGGATCTTTTGCGATTCCATACACGTTTTAGGACTGCTGGTTCCAGCTCTGTGAAAAATGCTGGCGGTATTTGAATAGGGATTGCCTTGAATGTGTAGATGGCTTTGGATAGTATGGACATTTTAACAATGTTTGTTCTTCCCATCCATGAGCATGGGATGTTTTTCCATTTCTTTGTGTCATCTTCAATTTCTTTCATCAGTGTTTTATAGTTTTCAGAGCACAGACCTTTGACCTCTTTGGTTAGGTTTAGCTCTAGGTATCTTACTGGTTTTGGTACAATTGTCGGTGAGATCAATTTCTTGATTTCCTTTTCTGCTGCTTCATTCTTGGTGTACAGACAAGCAACAGATTTCTGTATGTTGATTTTGTATCCTGTGACTTTACAGAATTCATGTATCAGTTCTAGAATTTTTTGGTGGAGTCTTTTGGGTTCCCTATGTAGAGCATTATATCATCTGCAAAGAGTGAAAGCTTGACTTCTCCCTTGCTGATGGATGCCTTTTATTTCTTTTTGTTGCTGATTGCTGAGGCTAGGACTTCCAGCACTATGTTACATCCTAATGGTGAGAGTGGACATCCCTACTCTCGTTCCTGACTGTAGAAGAAAAGCTCTCAGTTTTTCCCTATTGAAGCTGACATTAGCTGTGGGCTTTTCAGATATGGCCTTTATGATGTTGAGGTATGTTCCCTCTAACTCTACCTTATTGAGGGTTTTTATCAAGAATGGATGTTAAACTTTGTCAAATGCTTTTTTTGCATCTGTGGAGAGGATCATACGGTTCTTATCCTTTCTTTTATCAGTGTGGTATATCACGTTGGTTGATTTGCAAATATCGAACCACCATTGCAGCCCGGGAATAAATCACGCTTAATCATGGTGAATGATTCTTTTAATGTACTGTTGGGTTTGATTTGCTAGTATTTTCTTGAAAATTTTTGTGTCCATGTTCATCAGGGATATTGGCCTGTAGTTCTCTTTTTTAGTGGAGTCTGTGTCTGCTTTTAGAATCAGGGTAATGCTGGCCTCATAGAATGGGTTTGGAAGTTTTCCTTCCATTTCTGTTTTTTGGAATAGTTTGAGAAAAATCAATATGAACTCTTCCTTAAATGTTTGGTAGAATTCTCCTGTGAAGCCATCTGGCCCTGGACTTTTGTTCGCTGGGAGATTTTTGATTATTGATTCTATTTCTTTGCTGGGTATTGGTCTGTTCAAGCTTTCTATTCTTCCTGTTTCTGTTTTGGTAGTTCATATGTTTCTAGGAATTGATCCATTTCTTCCAGGTTGTCCAATTTGTTGGCATAGAGTTTTTCATAATATTCTAATTGTTTGTATTTCTGTGGTGTTGGTTATTTCACCTCTCTCATTTGTGATATTATTTACTTAGGTCCTTTCTCTTTTCTCTTTGATAAGCCTGGCTAGGGGTTTTTCAATTTTATTAATTTTTTTCAAAGATCCAACTCCTGGTTTCAATGCTCTGTTCTACTGGCGTTTTTTTTTTGTTGTTGTTGTTCTCGTTGTTGTTGTTACTATTGTTGTTGTTTCTGTATCATTTACTTCTACTCTCATCTTTATTGTTTCCCTTCTGCTGGCATTAGACTTCATTTGTTGTTCTTTTTTCTAGCTTCTTTAGGTGCAAGGTTAAGTTGTTATTTGAGATTTGTCTTGCTTCTTGAGGTAGGCCTGTATTGCTACATACTTTCCTCTTATGACTGCTTTTGCTGCATCCCAGAGGTTTTAGACCTTCATGTTTTCATTTCCATTTGTTTCCACGTACTCTTTGATTTTCTGGTTGACCCATTCATTCTTTAGTAGCATGTTGTTTAATCTCCCAGTATTTGTGTTCTTTCCATTTTTTTTCCTTGTGGTTGACGTCAGTTATCATAGCTTTGTGGTCAGAAAATATGCATGGTATGATCTCAATCTTTTTGTACTTGTTGAAGCCTGATTTGTGACCTGGTATGTGATCTATTCTGGACAATGTCCCATATGCACTTGGAAAGAATGTTTATTCTGCTGCTTTAGGATGGAATGTTCTGAATATATCTGTTAAGTCCATTTGGTTCAGTGTGTCATTCAAAGCTATTGTTTCCTTGTTGATTTTCTGCTTAGATGATCTGTCCATTGCTATGAGTGGGGTGTTCAAGTCCTCTGCTATTATTGTATTATTATCAATGAGTTCCCTTATGTTTGTTATTAATTTTTTTATATATTTGAGTGCTCCAATATTGGGGCATAAATATAATGGTTAGATCTTCTTGTTGGGTGGTCCCCTTTGTTACTTTCCTTGGTTTAAAATCTAGTTTTAAAATCTAGTTTGGTTTAAAATTTAGTTTGTCTGATATAAGTACGGCTGCTCTGGCTTTCCTTTAATGTCCGTTTGCACGATAAATGTTTCTCCACCCTCTCCCTTTCAATCTGCAGGTGTCTGTAGGTCTTGTAGGCAGCATATGGATGGGTCTTGGTTTTTTAGTGCATCCTGACACCCTATGTCTTTTGATTAGAGAGTTTAGTCCATTCACATCCAGAGTAATTATCGATAGATATGTATGTAGTGCCATTTTATTACTTGTTTTGTTGTTTCTGGAGATTTTCTCTGTTGCTTTCTAGTCTTTGTTGCTTTTGGTCTTTCCTTTCTCCTGAAAGAGTCCCCTTTAATATTTCTTGCAAGGCTGGTTTAGTGGTCACGAAGTCCTTTAGTTTTTGTTTGTCTGGGAAGCTCTTTATCTGTCCTTCCAATCTGAACAGTAGCCTTACTAGGTAGAGTATTCTTGGCTGCAGATTTTTCCCATTCTGCATGTTGAATGTATCCTGCCAGTGTCTTCTGGCTTGCCAAGTTTCTGTTGAGAAATCTGCAGCTAAGCTATGGATCTTCCCTTGTAAGTTAGGGACTTCTTGAGTCCTGCTGCTTTTAGAATTTTTTCTTTATCACCCTATTTTGCAAATGTAATTACAATAGGTCTTGGTGTTGGCCTGCTTTTGTTGATTTTGATGGGAGTTTTCTGTGCCTCTTGGATCTGGATGTCTGTTTCCTCCCCAGATTTGGCAATTTGTCATCTGTAATTTCCTCAAATAACCCTCTGCCCCCCTTTCTCTCTCTTCTTCTGGGACTCCTATGATAGGAATGTCATTAGGTTTGATGGAGTCACTGAGTTTCCTAAGTCTATTTTCTTGTTCCATAATTTTCTCTTTTGTTCAGCTTCATTATTTTCCATTATTTTGTCTTCTATGTCACTTATTCAGTCCTCTGTTTCTTTTATCCTTGTGGTCATTACATCTAGTCAGTTTCAAATCATTGTTATTGCATTTTTCATTTCAACCTAATTGGTTTTTAGCTCTTTTATATCTTAGTAAATGTCTTCCTGAAGTCTTCCATTCTTTTCTCAGACCCTGCTAGTACCCTTATGATTATTTCTTTAAATTCTGAATCAGGCATATTATTTATATCTGCTTTGATGAGATCCCTGGCCATGATCTTTTCTCATTCTTTCTTTTCAGAGGAATTCCTATATCTTGGCATTTTGTCTAGGCGTCTGTCTTCTTTTGCATGTTAGAAGAGCCTGTTATGTTTCATGTTCCTGAGAGTAATGCTTTATGAAGAAGAGGTCATATAGTGTCCAAGGCCTGGCGCTTCAGATAGTGTCTCTGGTGTGTGCTGCATGCGCTCTGCTGTTGTGATTTGGCTGTTCTATCCCTCAGGCCATCATCTGCAGAGGCTCTCCCTGCCTGCAGTGGGGAGTGTCTGGATCTTGGCCAGAATGTGGCAAGTTTTAACTAGGTATGCTATGGTCTGCTTGTTAAGTGAGACCTGACGCAATTTCTAATGGAACTGAAGTTTTGCAGAACTCTGTGGGCAGTAGATGTTGTCTGTGCAGGAGTTTGTGCTGTTCTTCTGGGGAAAGAGCCCACTGCATGGGCATTAGGCACATCTGCCTGAGAAAAGCAGAACCAGCAGAGCTAGGAGGGACAGGACTTTGGGTAAGAAGGTTAGGCAGCCTGTTTTAGCATTGTGATGTTTAACGAAGTTGGTTTATGCTGAGGGGCAGGGGATGGAAATGGTGCCAGACTGTTCCTTTGTCCCTCGAAAGGGGAGTCAGTGCTTGCTACTCTCTGGCAATCTCTTCCTGAGTGGCAAATAATTCCCTCTCATGTGTCACAGGGGTTTCCCAGTGTCTGTCTCTGGGTTGGTTGCTTCTGGAGCAGTACAGTGCACTTTGGGCTCTACCCAAGCCAAGCCTACCACCTTTTAAGATTTTAAACTTCAGGGACCTGGGTGATAGGGACCTGCGCTGGTCCTCTGGGAAAGGGTCTCGCAGAGTTGGGACTGATGCAGGTTTGACTCAGAAGGGTAGTCATGCCAGAGTACAAGGGTGTGAGATTTGGAGCAAAGCAGGCTAAACAGCCAGTGTCCCAGTTAGCGGCCCTCAGCAGGTGTCTCTGAACCTATGGTGGGGGGTGGGGTGGGGAGGTGAGAAATGACACCCACCAGTTCTTTTATCTCAGAGAAGCAATGCCACAGGTGCCCTCCCAAAAGTATAGTCTTTCTCCATGTGCCCCAGGTGATCCTCGGATTGCACAGTCAGCCCTGTGGCTGTTTGCCTGCCTTCTGTCCAGGAGTAGGGAGAGCCCTGAGATCTCTAACCCAGGTCCTCAAGCCTGAGGACCTCCAAAACTCCACTCTTTGAGTACCACTGGTTTCAAAAACTCACAAAAATCAGACCCTTTCATTTTCCCAGTCAATGGCTTTGGTTAAGTGTTTTTGGGCTTATCCCTGTGCCTTCTTCCATCTTCGCCTTTCTCTGTGATCCGGGCTCCCTCCCCTCCCAAGAACCCGCAATCTGTTTCTCCCCCAAACCATGTCTCCACACTTCCTACCTTCCTTGATGTGGCCCCTTCTCTCCCTCTAGTTGTGCAGTCTGTTCTATCAGTTCTCAGGTCAATAGCTTGGGTATTCAAAATGAATACACAATTATCTAGCTGTGTTCAAAGGACTAGGTAAACCTAGGGTCCTCCTACTACGTGGTCATCTTTGACAAGAGGACTTTTTAAATGAATGGTGCCCACCGGTAGAATAGTCTGTCCCACAGGGTTGTGATTTCTCCACTTACATATAGGTTTCTCTATTTATATATAGGTTTGTTTTAAAAGAAGTTGGATGGACATCTTTCAGGAAAGCTAGGAAGAAGGTTGGGCTGCAGGAATTCAAAAATTCTAATGGAAAAATCTTTGAATTTTCGAGTATAGTATTTGGCTATGTCTCCCTCTAGTGGCCATTGTTTAGAATTAACAAAAATGAATTCATCATTTCAAACCCAAAGGCTAGGGTTTGTGGCTTTCAGAATATCCTAAATTCTGTGTTATTCTACATGAAATTCAGATAGGTATCTGTGCATTTATTGTTTGAATAACGCTGGTTATTTTTCTAAATCTGAGGTGGCTGGATCAGGAAGATGCCATTGACTAGTAGACTTCTGTACCAGGCATATAAGTTTTAGGGATGGAGCATAAGACAAATTAGATTCCTACCCTCATGGGGCTTACATTCTAGTGTTGAGAAAAGACCATCAATAACCAAGAAATAAGGAACTTGAAACCTTTAATTAGTACTATGGAGGAAATACACAGGGAGTTGTGACCGGGGCTAAGGTGGATAACCTACTTCGGATAGGGTGGTCAGGGAAGACTGCTTTGAGGAGATAAGATGAGAAGAGGCAGAAGGATACTCTGGGAAGGCTCTGTGATAGGAAAGAGCTTGACCTGCTTTAGTTGCTAATAGAAGGCTGGCACAAGTAGTACAAAATTAGCAAGTGGCATAAGGCACAGTTTGTGGTTGGAGGAGATAGCAAGAACCACAGCTTGCCAACCCTTTAGGCCATGGAGAAACCTCAAAAGCCATGGGAAGTTCACTAATGGCATCTTTTATCTTACCTTAACAGGTTGTATTTATTTTAAAAGTTAATTTTTTTTGAAATTATTTATACCTATACTTCTAAGCAAATAGAAGAAATATTTTTAAATGTGAATTTGATTTTGTCTTAACTGATTTGATCTGTTGGCTCATCATAGATTTCCTTGGCTCTAAACATTCTTTCTATATGGCTTTTGGTAATGAATTGAAACAGGATATTGATGGAATCGGCAGGTTCTTTGCCTAGAGTGCTATTCTCTTGAAGGAAGTGAACATTCAAGGCACTAACTTCCTCCTGAGGAGAAATTGGAGAGAGCTTTCTCTTTTCATGAAAACAACTTCTGTATTTGAATTATTTCATTCAAAAAGATTTACCAAAATTAGCCAAGCCCCAAAGTATGATAGTTCTTCTCCTGCAATGTGAGAATACAAAAAACTTAGACCCTTATACTTTGTCAAGGAATTTCAGAAGAGAGTTAAAAATTTAAAGCTCAGCATAGAGTAGTCAACCTTTTTTGATCTAAATATTTTTTACTTTAGAAGAAACACCGTGAGAAGTGAGGAAGATGAATGCTACACAACGGCAACACTGTTAAGTTTATAACAGGAAAACGTTCAGTGTGATTCCGTGGTTGGCAGAAGGCACGCATCCAGCCAGTGGGACCACTGTGCTGTGCTATGTGTAGACACACTGTGTGGTGGTGCCAAGGAGATTGCCTTATCTACTTGTGCTTTGGTACCCTGTGCCCTGGAGAAGTGACAATCTAGCAGGATTCTGGCAAATCTCACTGCACTAGATAATGCGAGATATGTGTATATGTTAGTCTTCTAGTCAGGAAATGCAATACTAGACTCTGGTTCAAAACAGGCAGCTGTAAGAATGGTCTTTGGTTAGAAGGGGGAAGGGAAGAGGAAGAAAAGAGGCACATGACCATATTATTAAATGTGCTGTGGCGTGAGGAGAACAACATGGTTGTCCACTACCACCACCACCCAACACTTCTCTCCCATCTACAGGGACTGAGAGCAATAGTTTTACAACTGGGGATAGTCAAGTTTGAACCACGGTTAAATTTTTTGTTATTGCGAATTAAATCATATTCTAAAAAAAATATTAGTATAAGAGTAGTTTGGAGTATCTGGAATCTATATGACACGTTTGTGAGTATTGCTACATGATTTTAATGACCAAGTTTTCCTTTTTTATATATAATCAACATGGTGCTAAGTGATGCCATATAACTGTTTTGTTATTTATATTTATAAAATAACTTTATTGATTTCCATAAATCACATGATTAATACAGAAATAAATCTTGCATTTTGTTATTTCCTCCAACTAAAACCATGGATTCTGTTGCTCAGTCAGTTCACGGCCATGTTTATCCCTGGATATAATATGGCTGAATTGACCTACCAGAAGTAAAGCTTCTGCATGTCAGAGTATGTACCAAATGATGCCAAAAGCCAGTCAGTCACTCAGAATTCTCACACCAAAAGCCTCTAGATTCAGTCAACATGCTGAGTTATGATCAGCTATGCTTATATGATAGGCCAAATTGAAAATAAATGCTGGTTAAGGAGCAGACAGTGCTGGGGGTAAATGTCCAGTTCCCAAAGCTATTCTTCCTGCCTAGAATGCTCTACACCTGTCAATTCACATGGTTTTGACTTTCTCAACTTAAATGTCATCTCCTCAAAAGGATAAATTAAGGAATAATATGTATAAAAGGCACAAAAATAAGCAGCAATGAACACGGTTCTTGAAAGAGAAGTCAACAGCTGGGACAAACTCTAGTTCAGAAAGAATTGGAGAATTAACAAATTGGAAGAATGCTGAGGAGGTTCACCTGGCATCCAAATAAATGAAATATAAACAATCAGTTGAAGATGTGAAGGACACATTCTGGAGGGTTTCAGACATTTCTAATAGGAGTTCTAGAAGAAAAATGAAATACGCAATATAGGGGCATCTGGGTGGCTCAGTCAGTTGACCGTCTAACTCTTGGTTTTGGCTCAGGTCATGATCTCAGGGGTGTGAGACTGAGCCCTGCAGAGGATCTGCACTCAGCAGGGAGTCTGCTTGGGACTCTCTCTCTCCCTCTCCCTCCCCATCTGCTCCTCTCCTCATGCTCGCTCTCTCTCTCAAATAAGTAAAACCTTTAAAAAGAAAAAAAAGAAATACACAGTATAGATGGAAATAAATCCACAGTACAGGCACATAATGGTGACACAGCAAAATAGGGAAAGAAAGAATCTTGAAAGTAGCCAGAGGAAAAAAGACATATTATCCACAAAAGAATGACAATTAAATAGCTGGTTTCTCATCTACCATGAAGACAAAGGAGTAATATTTCTCAAATATTTTGTTGAGAAAAAATAACCATCAACCTAGAGTTTTATACCCAGTTAAACTATATCTCAAAAAAAGGAGAGTAAAATTTGCCACAGCCTCTTACTGAAGAGACTATTAAGATTCTTCTCCATCAAGAAGGAACCTGAACCCAGAGGAAAAGCATGGCATACAAAACAACCAACCAAAAAGCAGTGAGCATAGGAACAGATCAAATGTTTCTGGAAAGTATGTGACTAAAAAATTCCCCCCTAAACAATTTTTGCATGTTTTTATAAAAAAGATAAAAATGAAAACTCTTCCTTTAATAGTATTATTTGTATGTGTGTTGTGTGTGTGTGTGTGTGTAGTCAATGGGTAGTTAAGTATACTTAACTAAGTATACTTAACTAAGTCCTTTAAGACAGTTTACCCATCACCCAGTTTTATCAGTAATCAATATTTTGGCAATTCTGTTTCATATACTGCTAAAGTCCTTAAAAGCATACAAATACGGAATGATTAAAATCATTATAATAATAATTATTATTATTAAAAATTTATGGTTAAGAATACATGCTGGGAGTGGGAAAGTCTGGGTGGCTCTGTTGGTTAAGCATCCAACTCTTGATCTCAGCTCAGGTCTTGATCTTGGGATCATGAGTTCAAGCACCTTGTTGGACTCCATGCTGGGCCTGGAGCCTACTTAAAAAAAGAATATATGCTGGAACGCCCGGGTGGCTCAGTCAGTTAAATGTCTGCGTTTGGCTCAGGTCATGATCCCAGGGTCCTGGGATAGAGCCTGGTGTCAGGCTCCCTGCTCAGTGGGGAGTCTGTTTCTCCTTCTCCTTCTGCCCCTCCCCCTATTTGTTCTCACTCTCTCTCTCAAATAAATAAAATCTTAAAAAAAGGAATATATGCTAAATATTTAAGATAGCCTAAGCAAGTAGGTAGATATACAATCTGTAGGCTCTAAAATTGCAGTGAATATATGGAAATTTATTAATCCAACAAAAGACAGGAAAGGAAGGGAGAAAAGCTGGTAAAAAGGATTGCAAGTAGTAAATTTAAAAAATAAGATAGTAGAAATAAGTCTAAACATATCACTGATAACAAAGGTAAACAAATTAAGCTCATATATGGAAAGATCAGAAGCTATTAGATTTGATTATGATTCTTGCAAGAGATACACCTACAATAGAATGACATAGAAAGTTTTAATGAAAGGAAGGTAATAAACTCAAGAAAAGCATAACTAAAAAGGAAAAGATAAACAATGTAAATTATATTGAAATTAAGAACTTGTTTTCATCAAGTGTCAGCATAAAGAGAATAAAAAAAGAAGCCACAAACTAGGAGAAGCTTCTTGCCACAAGTATCCAAAATATATAAATAAAACTTTTGAATCAACCAGAAAGAGACAAATAACCCAATGAAATGAGCCAAAGACATATACAGGCATTTTAGGGAAGAGGATCCAAGAATAGAGAATACACGTATGAAAAGATGTTCAACCTCGTTAGTTACCAGGGAAATGCAAAATAAAAGACAAAGATTCTATTTCACACATACCATATGGGCAAAACTTTTAAAGTCTGATCATTTCAAGTGGAGCAAAAGGACATGTATATTCTAAAGATAGAATAAAAATTGGTACAACCTCTATGGTAAGCAGTTCAGTATAACCTAGAAAAGTTTTCTCATCTGAAAAATGGGCTTGATTATGAAATCGACCCCACATAGTTGTTTTGAGGATTAAGTGGCCTAACACCTTTTGAAGAAGGTATTGTTATGCTCGTATTTTTCATATAAGGAAACTGAGACATCCAGTGGTTTAAGAAATCTGCCTGTGGACTGGCAGACGCTATCTGCAATGCATGCAAACGATAAGGTATGAGTCTCCAGAATGGGTAAAACATCTTGTTTTAAAAATAGACAAATCACTTCATAAAAAAGAGCAGATTCACATAAGAAACTGAAATGGCCAAGAAACATATGAAAAGATACTCAACATTTTTAATAATCAGGGAAAGATAAAACAAAAACCCAATGCCGGAGACGAATCAGAATAACGTGGAGGTAGGCTATCAGACCTCCGGCTGTGGGAGTCTAAACTGATTCCACTGCTTAGGAAGTAGTTGGTCAATATCTAGTGAAGTTAAAAATGTGCACAGCTTGGGACTCAGCAATGCCTCTCTCAGACCCAGAGTAATGGTCTTCCAACTGGGGTTTGCATATCCTTGTGGTTATATGAAGCTTGTGCCAGATACTGGGGTGCTGATGGTGAAGAGAAACTTCAACTTCCTTGTATACGGTCCCTCCAGCAACTCCAGCAACCCCCGTGTGTTTCTTTCTCACCTCCTCTTTCATAGTTGTTTTTTCTCCACTCCTCAAAAACAATAAAAGGCATTTTTCTTCATGTTGCAATGGCCAGGGTCAGTGTCATCAACCTACGTTGCTTCAGTTGCTCAAAGGTGCTTTCCTTTTCCACTAAATACACTTTATGCATTTTATGAGTTCCATAAAATGTATATGGAATTATTTCTGAATTTTATCCATAATGCACAAAATGTTTCCAAAAGCCGGGTGCTAGAGTACCTACATGTGCACCTGTTTACAGAAAGAAGATCATGCCTTTTGTCCTACTCCTCACTCTAAAAAACCTCCTTATTTTAGCTACATCTTGCACTGCATTATTATAAATTAAGCATGAGAAACAGCATATTTACTCAGGTTTTGAGTAATTTATTGTAAAATAGATTATGTTAGATCCACATCATTTTGATCTTGCCTCAATGACTTTCATTAAGTTATCATAAATAGGTGTTCAATAATTTCTTTCTAATAATTTACTTTCTGATATTCCTTAAAATGTGTATTAACACACTTACTTTAATTAAAACACTTAAATTCAGGGAGCCTGGGTGGCCGTAGATTAAGCATCTGCCTTTGACTCAGGTCATGATCCCAGGGTCCTAAGATGGAGCCCTGCCTCCGGCTCCCTGCTCCATGGGTAATCTGCTTCTCCTTCTGCCCCCACCCCTGACTTGTTCTCTCTCTCTCTCTCTTTCACATAAATAAATAAAATCTTAAATAAACCCGACATTTATATTCCTTTTAGCTCCCCCTCCTGCCTTTTGTGCTGTTGTTGTCATGCATTTGAATTCTCTATTTCAAACCCCGTGCAGTGTTGTTTGATACAGCTTATTTTCCTATATATTTACCCATACACTAACCCTTTCTAGTGCACTGCATTCCTTCCTGCATGGTTGGGCAGCCCTCAGGGCTTATTTTCCTGTTTTAGGTGCACGTATGCTGTTGACTAATTTCTCCATTCCTGTTTTTCTGGAAAGGTCTTTCTTTGGCTTTCACTTCTGGAGAATATTTTTCTTACGTGATGTCAGGATTGGCAGATACATTCTTTCAGCACTTACGAAGATATCTTTCTATTGCCCTCTGGTTTCCACTGTTTCTGTTGAGAAGGTCACCCATCAGTATCATTATTGCAACTTTGTATTGATTGATTGATTGATTGATTTTTTTTTCTGGAATACTGTTTTAAATTTTTAGTATTTTTAATTATTGCAACTTTGAAGGTAATATTTCTTTTCTTTCTAATTGCTTTGAGCTAGGAATGATTCCTTTTCTTTAGGCTTTAGCAATGCTACTCTGATTTACTTTGCGTGTGTGCTTTAAATTTTTTTTTAATTTATATATATATTTAAAGATTTTATTTATTTATTTGAGAGAGAGACAGAGCTAGTGAGAGGGAGCAGGAGTGGGGAGAGAGGGAGAAGTAGACTCCCCGCTGAGCAGGGAGTCTGATGCAGGGCTTGATCTCAGGACTCTGGGATCATGACCTGAGCCAAAGGCAGACACTTAACCAACTGAGCCACCCAGGCACCCCTAAAATTTATATTTATTCTATTTGGACTTTATAATAGTTCTTGAATCTATTAATTGATGCTTTTGTTAGTTTTGGAAAATTCTGGGGGGTGGGTACCTTGGTGTATAGTATGTTATTCTGTGTGCTTTATTATTAGTTTCAAAAATTTCAAAAAATGTTTTAAGAACAAAATGACAGGTCCTGCCTGAGGTATTCACCTACAACTCTACTCTTGCTTATTTGCTCAGAGCTTGCTCCTCACTCTGGAATTCCTGGCTTGCCATTTTGATTTCCTAGTTTACTTCTTTAACAATAAGATTTTCAAGAGTTCTGCTCATGAACAAATCTGGGAATTACTGCCTAAATTGAGAAGCTTGAAACACATCTTAAAGGCTAACAGGAACATAGAAGTAGCACAAAGAAGGGACACTTGAAAGAAAGCAAGTCCTGCCAAAGACGATAAGGTCTACAGGTACAGAAAAGGGGAAAGGAGACTGCTATGAGGATTGGTATATAGAAGCAGCTATAGGAAAGAGACTCAACTCTAGGAAACAAACTGAGGGTTGCTGGAGGGGAGGGGAGAGGGGGAGATTTGGTACTTGGGTGATGGGCATTAAAGAGGGCACTCGGTGTAATGAGCACTGTTATATGCAACTGATGAATTACTAAAGTCTACCTCTGAAACTAATAATACTCTATATGTTAACTCACCTGATTTAAAAAAAATAAAAAAAAAGAAGCAGCTGTAGGAGCAGAGAATGGTTACAATAATTAGATTTGGGGAAATTGCAGAAGTCCGAGAACTTCTGTGCCAACTGAGAGGCCCATTGAAGTGCCTAAGAAATAGACAACACATGCCCAGGACAAAAAACCAAACAGAACAAAACAAAAACGAATGAAAAACATTACTTAGGATTATTATAGCTAATAGACTATTCTTCCAGTTGTCCGCAGAAGAATTTGCTAATCTTCTGTAAGGACTACATGGTCAAGCAAGAATACATTCATGTATCCACATCATACTCAGCTGGGGTTAAGTAAACCAGAGTGTAACATATGGAGTCAGACATCGTTCTTTTTTATTTCCACTTTGCCTTATCTATGTGGCCTTGACAAATCACATACCCTCTGAGTCCTTAGTTTTTTGTAAAATAGAGTTAGTAATAACTCAACCTACCTCCGTCACAGGGCTACAGTGAGAAGCACTACGGTGAGGTAGTGAAGAGGAGGGGACCCAGAGTCAAGGGTCTGTGTTCAAATGTCAATTGTGAGACTTACGTGGCTATATTGGGTAAGTCTCAATGTCTTTAAGCTTTGGTGTATTCATATGTAAAATGAAGCTAATGGTGGTCCGCTCAAGATTTGCCCAGAGTATCCAGAGGTTTTTGCACAATGCCTAATATGTGGTAATTGATATTTGCTATTCCTATACAGTTGAGAAATGAGTCAGTGTGTGCAGAAACACTTTAAGGATTATAAAGTTATACAGTTATTATGATTATTATCTTTATCACATGTTATATTGATTTTTTTAGACAGATTCTACTATTTCCAAAGTCCTGAGTCAAAGAACCCCTCCAGGAACTGTGACCTAATGCAGTACGGTTGGCCCACATGTACTGAACAAACCATTTGGACATGATCTACCTTTCATAGAGTCTACTTGATGCTGGTACCTAACTGATTGATTATCTAAGTTGATTATATATAGGTCTTAAGTCATCTTAGGGCATTTTAAGTGCTTTATAGAATTATAAGTCTTAGGTGTCCCCACAAATGGGATCCTTCAATGGCAGATGTTAGAAAGAGCAAAACACAAAGGGCACATGAGGCCCAATATCCTAGCTTTGTTCTCTTTCACTTAGGGCTGAGTCTAGAAAGAGAAACCATGTAAGTTCCCTTTTCCCTTTTCAGTCCCTTGTGACATGCAAAACCTTTTATAAATATAGAAATCAACTCTGACTCTATTTAAAGGAATAGAAACAAAGGGTGAATATTTCTGTATCTCCACATGCAAATACGAAGAAGATAATTTAAGGAATTTGCACACATTTCAAATGTTTATTTTTAAAGCAGGTACTAGATTCACACGGTACAACACTTGGAAGCACAAGTGGTGTTCCTTCCTTTCCCCTTCTGAGTCCCCCTACTCCTAGTCTTCTCTGGACTCAACTGCTATCCCCCATTTCTTATTTGTCCCAGATGTTACATACAGATTTGTCGTGGGGATTTTATCTGATGCACTTACAGAAGTCAGGTAAACAGTCCATGTGAAGCTGTGATGCTAGAGCTTGAAGTCAATAGGACAGGCAGTTGGAGAGGGAAGACAGAGGAAAAAACGAGGAGAGCAAGCTGGAACCCAGGAGCATGGGCTGGAATCCACGAGGATGGATTCGAACCCCTGTCAGTTCTCTCTACCCCTGACTTGGTGGGGGTGTCCTTCTGAAGAAGCCAGTACCCTTCCCAGAGCTAACCAAGCACACACCTGGGCCAAAGTCGGGGAAACTGGAGGAGAATCCAGGGCAAGGTGAAGCAGTTGCAGGCTGGGCTAAAGAGAGGTGCCAACAGATAAACAACACTGTGGGTGAACTTCAGATGTGCCTGCTTCCAACTTATAAGCATAAAAATAAAAATGACTTCTGCTTTCCAAATCTCCTGCAAAAATGTCTCTTGAGGCCCACCCTACCTGGAAACATACAGAGAAAGGAATGTTGGGAAATGTAGTCCCGGCTAGTCAAGTCAACACGTCACAAAGGTACACCTATGTATAGGTAGCGTTTTAAAAATGTTTACACAGGGTCGCCTGGGTGGCTCAGTCGTTAAGCGTCTTGCCTTCGGCTCAGGGCGTGATCCCAGCATTATGGGATCGAGCCCCACATCAGGCTCCTCTGCTAGGAGCCTGCTTCTTCCTCTCCCACTCCCTCTGCCTGTGTTCCCTGTCTCGCTGGCTGTCTCTCTGTTAAATAAATTTTTAAAAAAATCTTAAAAAAATAAAAAAATAAAACTGTTTACGCAAATGCTATCATGTTATATATGCTCCTTTGCACCTCTCTTAGAGGCCCTGTCATATCATTAGATATAGATATATGCCATTCTTTTTACTGGTGGTGCAGTATTACATTGTTTGGGTTGCTCCAATTTTTTGCTACTTCAAACTATGCTGCAATAAATAACCTTGCATGGGTATCTTTTGCCTGTGTGCAAGTGTGCTAAGTTTCTAGAAGTTCAATTTCCGGGCTGATGGGTTTCTGTGTTTAAAATTCTGACACATTGCCTAATTGCTCTGAATAGACACAGTATCAATTTGCTCTCCTATTATGCAAAATATGACAGTGCCTGTTTTCCCATATTCTTGTAACAATGTCTTTTCACATCTGTTTATCTTTGCAAATATTACAGGTAAAAATGTATTTCGTCATGGTAGTGTGATTGTAATTTGCACTTTTATTATTATGTTTGGTTTAGATCTCAGAGGTATTTCTGGAAAGGGAAAGGAAAGAAAAATTTATAAACTTTAGAAAAGCTTTGGAAATTTGGGTTGGATTCAATGTCCGTTTAAAAGGTTATCTTTAAAATACTGGCCCCTCCTCTTCCAAAACAAATTGGATGTTAAAGAACCTCTCACTGGCAGCAAATGATATTACTAATGAGAAACAGTGTATCACTGTACTATAAGGCTCCATCCTTTTAGCAGAAAGCAAGGGCAAAGTCCAAACTAGAAGTTGCTAAACAAGCTTTTTACTTAGCTTAGAGCAGAAACATAATATACACAGGATTCCAGGAGAACAATGTCTTAGAAATATCTGATTTAATGTCATCTACATCTCTAGGGTTGTATTAGTCTGAGCTTCAAGGCATAGATACTGGAAACAAATTTCTCTCTTAAACTAGCAAAATATTAACTATATCTACATCTTAGGTGTTCTGTGTAGATCAAAGTTTCAACACAAGTTTATGAGTCAGTATCATAAAGCTGTGACTTTTGGAGATGGCTGGATTCTACCATGTTTTTTTTCTTACTTCTTTCATCATTAGAAAAAGATTAAACACATTAAATGGAAAGTAATTAACTAAAAAAAAAATCACAGGATGTTCTTAGGTATGGCTGGCATGGTGTTAACGTTCACTCTATAACTCAGATATCTGCATACAGCTTTTATGTATTTTACTGTTTCCTAGTTGAAGGCTATTTGATTTAGCAGGATTTACCAGCATCTCAGCTTTCATTCTCTGAAGTGCTGTCTTCCTGGAGGAACTCCCGATCTACTCGATGAAAACAAGACCAGCTTCCTCCTGGGAAAGCTCCTTTCAAAACTAAGTGTGTAGCCAGTCCACATCGCTGGCATTTATAGAGGCATTACACTTGTTAAAGACACTCTGGGAACACAGTTGATGAGTCTGTGTGAAGTCGGTATCAGTCGTGTCCTCTGGTAAGCGTAGGAGATATTTTACTATAGAGAGTCATGTATGATAAGTACATAGGACTGGAAGGCACCATTTAATACTTAGCCATCACATATACCTATTTGTTTTAACCGTGAAATCAAAGTTCCCTTCTACTATGGTTAAGGAGAGTCGTTATCCTGACGGTGGGCTCCCTCTTCGTAGAAAAGTCAAGAAATGTGAAGAGTTGAAGATTTTACCCTACTTTCAAGCTAACAAGTTAGTCTGCCAATTTCTTGCATGTCAGAAAGAAGGCATGAACTTCTTGGATCAAAAACAAAGGACTGCATTCGTCATGGTACAGTAGGCAGTATGATCTTCACATTCTAACCCATCCCCCTTCACCCCCAGGCTGCACAGGGACGACGTGGGGGCAGCCCAAGGGAATGCTGCACCATACACTGGGTTTGCACCACTGCTGAGGGACCGCAAGCTTAGAAAACCACTAATCTTATAAGGGAGTTTCTTGCACACCTGCCAAGACTTAGTCCTGGAGAGAAACAGTCTTTATTATCCTGGACAGCAAACAAACCGGCCCTCTGTCCTGGAGGCAGGCACTACCTTTGTCTATGAATACTGTCCACTGGTTCAGGTAATTTGGAATAAAAATTGCCACAGGTCGAGCAGAAACACAAGAGACCCACGGAAAACTGTCTGAAAACAAGAAGGGAGGGCATTTTCCTGACCCGTTATCAGATCCAGTTTCCTATTTTCTTCCACATTCTGTTTTCTATAGCCAAGACATAGTTCCCCACCCCAAGTAGCATCTTCTGCCAGTGGGCAACTTTCATGGATGTGAAGGACTGGCCAGAAATAGATACTAGATGATGAACACAGGATATGGAGAGCTGTAATAATTCTCTGCCTATGTCTCAGGCCAAATTATCAGCATAAAATGAGGGGCAGATCCTTGAATACCTAACTTTGCCTCATGGGGAAGCTTCAAATACCAGAGTCTTCTTGGATGTTATGTTACATCCAAGTAGGTGAAGCAAGGAAGTCCCAGTACCTAATAGGGCCATGAGGACAGGAGTTTTAATGAACTTCGGAAATTGTGGACTTAGCTATAGTGGTACTTTTTGATACTCAGTGATGAGCTTAAGAATCTCAAAGAAGTTCAGACAATTTGAAAGACCTTGAAGAAAAAAAGTGATTTTTTTTTTCAGGGACAGAATTATGTTGTCCATAAGAAAACAAATCATACATACCAACGCCCTGAAATGGCTAAGCTTTGCCTAAGGATGCAAAACAGACTTTCTCGGAGTTCTCAGTAAATCCCTGAGGTGATAGGGAATGCTGATCACAGTGAATATTTAAAGAAAGGATCTCTTCGGAGCTTCTGCCAATAAAATATTCTCTAAGTCAAAGAGTACCTTCACCTCCCTGCTTCTTAATAATGAACATGCTGGTCAGGGCAGCCGGCTTCAGGCATTTTTAGTGTTCGGAAAAGACTGACCAGTGTGTGTATCCTTTAGGAAAGTGTTCTTTTCTCACTCTTTAAAAAATTAATTTCCCTCAGTCTTTATCAGGGAACTGTAAATTTTTAGAATCCTACACTTCACTTGAGAACTACTCACTCTGCCAAACGAGATAGACATGATAACTCTTTCTCGCCAAAGAATGGAAGGCTTGTTATAGGTATATTAAAAACAGGAAAGGAATCTTCTTTTTCTTCATTTTTTGCAATAAATTGTGAGAAAATCATTGATATGATGTAAAAATATTTAAGAAAATTTTGAAAGGAGAAAAAAAGTCACTCATTACCATATTGCCTGAATATAGCTTTTACTCTTTTCATTTTTGAACACTGCCTGTTTGTCCTTATTTAAATACATACATATTTCTGGTATAGTTGCAAGAGGTGTTTATGGCAACTGCCAACTCAATTTATGAATATATCATGTTAAATTTTTAAGGAATGAGATTTTTTCTTTAAAAATCATCAAATGCTACTAATGTGTCTTAAAAGCCATGCCTTGGGGTGCCTGGGTGGCTCAGTTGGTTAATGGTCCGACTCTTGGTTTTGGCTCAGGTCATGGTTTCATGGGTCACGAGATCAAACCCCACATCAGGCTCCGTGCTCAGCGGGGAATCTGTTGGGGGTTGTCTCCCTCTGCCCCTCCTCCCCCTCATGTGAGCATGCTCTCTCTCAAATAGATAAATAAATCTTTAAAAAAAAAGGTCATGTCTTAATTTCTTTTACAGCTTAACTATTATCTTATTTCACTGGAGGGAATAAATACATTCATCTGACAATAGATACTCAGACCAATTGCATTTTGGGGTCATTCCTAGTTTTTAACGGATATGACACGCAAGCACATATTCAGTTAACCTAGAAGTCATATCAGACAAGTAAAGTATAGATTAAGCAGAAAAGGGGCTAAAATCATAGCCCCATTTCCTGCTGCTTGAGATTGTGATCTGATCTGTTGGAACATAATGTTTGCCATAATGACGTTAAAATATAAGCTTTACGAAAGTGTTAATAGCTGGGGAACCTTTTTTGGTCATATTGTCAGACCTTAGCTGATACTTCTCTAAGGGAGAAATCAGTGAAAGCTTCAAACTGTCTTACATTGCTTATGGATTTTTAATCTGTAAGGTTAAAAAAAGAATAAGGGTAGTAATAATAGATGTAGTTGAGAAGAGGATTGGGGAAAATTTATTGGTAGTCCATCCTCTCTGTTCAGGATACTTTGCAAAGACTCAAATCTGTGGCTCAGAAGGGCTGTGAAAACATTGACTATGCAAATGCATTAATAGGTGGGAAAGCTGTTATGGCAGAGTTTTCCATGTGTTCACCCAAAACGCATTTTCACATTTTCCCAGGCATACAACTGGTTGATATTTCCCAGCCTCCTTTGTGGTTAGATGTGGCCATGTGACTGGGTTTGAGCCAATGGCCTGTGAGCCCATGTAATAGGTGCCATTTCCAGGCCTGGCAAATAATACTGTGTAACAGATAGGCTTCCATGCTCTATTTCTTTCCTGCTTGATGCAGAAGAGCATGACGACCTTAGATGCCACGAGTTTCCAAGATGGTGGAACCATAATACTGGAAGCCTGTTCGTGAGAGGGATCATCTGATTAGGAACAGCTATTGTGTACTTTACTTTAGCAAGAATTAGACTTCCATTGTGTTAGGCAAATGAGACTTTGGGCTTGTATCCAGAACAGCTGCTAATGTTACCCTAATTAATATAATTATGAAATAGGAAGTTATTTGACTTGCATAATCACATACACAGACATACATTATTTTTGTTCCTCTGTAAACAAACCATGATGATGGCAGAGACAGTACTAGCTAAAAATATTTTGAAGATAAATCACAGTTGGGGACTGAGACACTACCCAGAAAACAATCATCTATAGGATTTAAGAAGCAGGATAAAATAGTGGTTAAGTGGGAGGGATCTGGGACAGACTGCCTGGGTTCCAATCCTGGCTCTGCCATTTGTCGTCTGTGTGACCTTAGATCATCCAAATATTTTTTTGCTCCAATTTCCTCATCTGTGAGATGGAAATAATAATACGTATGTAACTGACATGGACTGTGTAAGATTTAAATGAGGTAATAGACATACAATGCTTCCTGCAGTGCCTGGCAAAATAAGCACTCAACAAATGTTAGCTTATTATAATTACCAAGTATGAACCATGGGTTGAGCTTGGGCTCAGAATCCAGAGAAGAGGGGAGAGGTCTCTTTGTGTAGAGACTAGGCCATGAAACTACTTGGTCTTGCCGCTAACACCCCTCCTCACTGACACGCTTCCCAACTGGGCAGATAAAATCTTGTGACAAGATACCCCCAAATGGAGGATTACCTTAAACTTCTGTGAAAAATATCCCTCCTTCCAATTAATCTGCCTTGGGCATATCCTGCCTCGTGAAGAGACTCCTTTTCTCTTAATTACCAAGTGGTGGGTTGTACATCTTTCTTCTTTTTTCCTCTCAAACCCCATCTGTCTTCCAAGTCTTCAAGGCAGAGAAGCAAAACAGAATATTAGGGAGCCACACTCTTCTGTCTTTGTTTATTGTTGGTTTTATCTCTTGCTGGCCTTGGGTAAAATGAGCTGCCTTATAGGCAGCTTGAGTAGGAATTAAAATTTCATTTAATCAATAGTATATTGAATCTTTAAACAAAATACAGAATTGAGAGATCCAGACTTATAATTTGTTAATTACAAATAGGTACAAAGATTTTGAATTCATATTTTTATTGTGGTAAAATATATAAAAATTAAAATTAACACGTTAACCATTTTTAAAGTGTACACTTCAGTGGCATAAGTACATTCACAATGTTGTGCAACCACTGCCACTATCCATCTCCAGAACTTGTTAATCATTCCCAACGTAAGCTCTGTACCTATTAAACAACAACCTCCATCCACTCTTGCCCTCAGCCCTTGGTAATCTCTATTCTGCTTTCGTCCTTATGCATTTGCCTATTCTAGGTACCCCATATAAGTGGAATCATACAGTACTTTTCTTTGTGTCTGGCTTATTTTACTTAGTATGACATTTCCAAGATTCATCCCTGTGGTAACATGTATCCAAGTGTTATTCCTTTTTATGGTTGAATAATATTCCATTGTGTGTGTATACCACATTTTGTTGGTCTACTCACCTGTTGATGGATACTTGAATTGCTTCCACCTCTTGGCTATTGTGAATAATGCTGCTATGAATATGCGTGTACATGTATCTATTTGAGTCTCTGCTTTCAATTCTCTTGGGTACATACCCAAGAGTGGAAAAACTGGTCAGTTGTGTTTTTAAATAGATTTCTACATATGTCTCATTGACCAGAACTGTGTCACATGGAGTTTCCTTACTGCAAGGGGGTGAGATGGGACTAGAACATGAGATTTAATGGGTTTTTTTGTCCCCAACCTCTGTAGAAGAGGGCAAGAAAATGTGGGTTGGAAAAAAATGGTGAGTGAATCCACTTATAGTATCTGCTACGATACACATCCTAGAAGATGAATCTAGAACTGAGATTCCATACTCCCACAGCAGGCAATAGAGATAAGAATTGATTCCCTATGGTGACTATAATGTTATTGGTATTCTATAAATTCAAATTCAATGCTCTCTCCTTTTTTTTTAAAGAGTTATTCATTCATTTGACAGAGATAGAGACAGCCAGCGAGAGAGGGAACACAAGCAGGGAGAGTGGGAGAGGAAGAAGCAGGCTCATAGCAGAGGAGCCTGACGTGGCGCTCGACCCCACAACGCCGGGATCACGCCCTGAGCCGAAGGCAGATGCCCAACCGCTGTGCCACCCAGGCGCCCCTCAATGCTCTCTTTTCCTGGATCTGCTTTTGAATGATTTTCTGACTTAAAGGAACTATCTGATCTAGTTTCAGTGGGAATTTAGATAAATCTGCTTTTGATAGGTAATTACCCGTGGTTTGGTTTATATAAAATAGGCTTTCCAACAGAAGGGGGGCACTCAACTGTAGATAAAGATAATTAAATGATAATTAAAATTGGGTGGTTTAGCAATAACAATATACATGGGGAAGGAGCAAGATGGCATCTTGAAAAGGAAATAATTGTTATTAGAATGCTCAGAACTAAACACAACTAGTTCTGTTTAAAGATTACTATTCAAAGATTATTGTTCAATTACTCCTACACTTGCTATTTAACTTTCCTAAAGACAGTCATTTATCACCTGAAGTTTGGGAATAGGATCTAGCTAAAGCATTTGTAGGCAGTAGACATTCAGAAAGAAGACTTAACTTTATCTTAGATATGATTTAAAAATTTCCATTATTATGGGGGAAATCACCATAGTGACAATCTTATCAATGGTGGATTCAAGAATGGAATGAAGGATGGGAAGATCAAAGCATTAATTAGGTATTTTGTACATGTCTGACACATACATAGCTAAAGAAAGAGAAGGATGAAGCTGTTAGGATACCATTTCAGATGCATATAACAGAATCCCGACATAACAGGTTGAACAAGGTAGTTTATTTCTGTCTTGTGAAGGTGGTCCAGGGTAGCTTTAGTGTCTCTACTCCATAGGACCATCCAGGGACCTTGGCTCCTTCTCTCCTGTTTCTTTGTCATTCCAAACATCAAGTAGGGAGCAAGGAAGGGCGAAGGGATGGTACATCCCTTACCTTTAAGAATGTGACCAGAAATCACACCCCATTGTGTGTAGGATTTAGACATATGGCCACACCTCACTGCAGGGGAGTCTGGAGATACAGCTTTTATTCTGATAGCCTTGTGTCCAGGTAAAAATTAATAGTACTATTACTTAAAAAGGAAAGCGTGGATTTTGAGATACAATGAATAATTTTTGCTACAATAAAAATTGTTGTTATACAAAACAAAACAGTTACTTTAAAGCCAATTGAAAAAATTTGGAGCCAGAGGAGGTCTTGTGTTTGGGAACAGGATCTAGAATCTCTCCCATTTTCTTGACAGATTAGTAATTCATTCCTCCTTATGAATTTGAGGCTGTTCAGTACATACCCAGAGCCAGCTATTGCCCTTCATTTGCCATCCTCCAAGCAAGACCGGCTCCCAAATAATTATGCTATCATAAGAGACACACACAGGGCAAGGCTCTCGCTCTGACTGTATACTATTGCAGACTGGATTAGTTCTATGCTACTGCCAATTACTTCCTGTGAAGAGGATGGCAGCCATATCCTCCCCCTGTACACTTTATCTGCACCTACTCACCATTTGAATCTGATCCACAGGAAGGTAGTCAACAGAAGAACTAGGATATAACTGTGGTATGGGAGACACCATAGAGAAAGGAGTCAGTAGATCAGTTGGAGAGAAGAAGTTTCTACTTGGCCTTGGAGTGGCCTATAGAGAGAGAGGTGGCTGTAAGGCAGAGGGGAGAACCAAGAGAGGGGAAGAAAAACAACCATGAGCAAAAGGAACTATGTTTTCCTATCCCTAGTGAAAGTGAGGTAGGTCAGGTCTGGAGACTTAGGAATCTCACGTGTCAGAGGAACTGAGGCAGGCGTACCTCTGAGGTGACAGAGACTACTAGCCTAACTTCAAGGTGACCTAATAGAAAGGCAGCCAGTGGAGCGATGCTGGGGAATTAGAGCAAGAACAGCAGGAACAGGTGTGCCACAGTGTGGAGGAAATCTCTCTCTCTCTCTCTCTCTCTCTCTCTCTCTCTGTCGCTCTCTCTCTCTCTCTGTATATATATAAGATACATATATATTGAATATTATATCTTATCTATCCAGCTATTTCCTGATTTTTCAGTTTTATGTATTATCTATTTACTTCCTATTGTGGGAGATGAAGAATTAATCTTTCTACCTTCTTTCTTTTCCTACTAGCCTTTCAATATATGTCTATGACAGTTCTGGTTAAATCAATATTCATTGTTATTATGACTAATACATAGTCCTAACTGAACCTTTTAATATACTATGATTGTACTACCTTTCTTGTACAATATTTTTGGAGCTACTTCCCCAATTTGTCCTTTGCTTGGTTTTCTTTGTACTTACTACAACTTATTCCTGAACTCTCTTGTAGAAGTATAAAGTAGCTAACTGTTTCTTTTCATTTCTTTTTCTTGGAGACGTTCTTCTTGGAGTCCTCCATCCTCATTCTCCAATGTGAACTTTTTGCTCTCTAGGCCTGCTGTACGGACCTCATCCTGGACACCTCTTTGCTGTTCTCCTGGGTATTCCTTTTCCACTTCCTATGTTGGGTCCCCAGACTCTTGGGTCCTTCTTTCTTTGTGTACCATCTTGTTTTGATGTCATACATCCTCCAATTTTCTCCAAGAGAGAATGCAATTAAGACTTTGCACATTGGAAATAGGCTTTATTTCACTCTCTTGCTTTGGTTCTCTCAGTCCAGAGTCCCTCTAGTTCATTCTCTCTGGGCTTCTAGTCTTTTGTTTGGGTGGTGGAGGAACAGTCATTTGCTGTGTGGGGGTGGAGAGAGGATGTAGGAGACTTTTTCTTCTCCTGGAGGCTTTCACTCATTCTTTCTTGCAGTCCCCTCTAGCACCCACACCACTATAAGTACCTATACCTTCACTTCCTGAGCATTCTTGAGGCTTGTTTGTTTGTTTGGGTTTTTGGGGGGTTTGTGTGTGTGTGTGAATTAGACCATTTCTTGTACTTCCAGACTACAGATACCTAGCTTCCAATTTTCTTCAGGCCACTAGATTTCCATCTGCCCTCCAGGTTTCAAAATGTTATTAACATCTCTCATATGCTCTTATCACCTCCCTTAGTCTCTGTTACATAGGTTTATGCATTTATTGTCATTTTAGTGGGAATCCAAGAGGGAACAAAAGTAAATGCAGCCATCCGGTCCTCCATTCAGCCTAGAAATCTCCATACTTTCAACCCACTCCAATCAGACTTCTATCCACATCATGTTGTTGAAATTGTACTTATCCAGGTCAAAATCTTGCCTAATCCAATGGTCAATTCTCAATCTTTATCTTACTTGAATTCTCAATAGGATTTGATGCAATTAATTGCCTCTTTTTGCTGCATACCCTCCTGTTTTTCCTGCTACCTTTCAGTCTCCTTTTCTGGCTTCTCCTCTTTCTCACCTCAAAATGTTGCAGTGTCCTAGGGCTCAGTCCTCTACCCTTTCTCTCCTCTTGTCTATTTATATTCTCTTGGGTGACATGCAGTCCTGTGAGTTTAAATATCATCTATGTGCCAACATCTTCCAAATATATATCCTCAGCTCCAATCTCTGCAACACCCTGGAGCTCCATACTTGCGTAAGTCCATCTATCTGACATTTCCAATGGGAAGTCCAATAGGCATCTCAAATTGGACTTCAACACAGAACTTGATTTTATCCTTCAAACCTGCTCCTAACTTCGTCTTCTCTATCTCAATGTATTTGCCTAGATTTTGCTCAGGTTGAACATCTAGGAATCATCACTGATTATTCCATTTCCCTTATACCCATATCAATCTAACTGCAAGTTATAGCAATTCCAACTTCAAAATGTATCTTGGTTGGACAACTTCTTATCACTTCCACTTGCTGGTCCGAGTCACCCCCATTTCTCATTTGGACCCCTACAATAGCCTTCTATCTTCCTGTTCTTTCTGTCATCATTCTGGATTTCCCCCAATACCTACAGTCTGTTTTCTGCATAGCAGTGAGAATGTTCTCTAGAAACAGCAAGTCAGCGATGTCACTCCCTACTCACAACCATCCAGTGGCGTCCATCACATCTTGAGTAAAGACCCCTCTTTACCAGGTCCTCAAGGCCAACATGAACTGGCTTTCTCACTCTGCTCTGATGACACTGGCGTTTTCTGGCAGTTTCATCCCCTGTCAGTTCCATCCCCTTAGAAAACCACCTGTTTCCTAGTGTCCTTGTGCCCCTTGAGACAGCTCTTCTCAGTGATGACCACTGGTGGGCTTGCCATGTGGGAGCAAGTGGCCAAAACACCTGGCACAGAATATCTTACCACACAGGAGGGAGAGTGGAACCAATGTGGCATTTCTTGCATCCTGAAATGCATGGAGCCAAATTCACATGTACTGATTCATGGAGCACAGTGACAGGAGTACATGTCCTTCTTGAATTTTCTTTTAAATCAACAGTGTACAATATTGACTGACAAGAAGGAGACAAGACAGAGGCAGGGTGACCTGCCTGTATTGGAGACCTAGGGACGGCAGAGGGACATTCTGGAGGGAGGAATGTGTGTAGGGTGGGAAGGATATGCCAGTCAGGAAATATCCCATAAAACTGGCTTTTTAAAATTTTGGAAAAAACAGATCTTAGTGACTTCGTCTTCTGGCTCTAATAATTCTCTTCTTGGTTTCACCCTACGGTTGAGATTAAGTAGTGATTGATTCTAGTCAACCCTAGTCAGCACTGAATGACTTGGACCCTGGTTGAGTTCAATCAGGGAGACCAGCTGTGGGAAGGAGAAATTTCTGCCACGCCCTGGATTTGAGATCATTATCAGCGCCTGAGGAATAGCCAAGGTTTTTTTTGTACACACATTACATTCCAGGCACTGTTATAGAAACTGTGGTTACAGAGGTGAAGAAAACCAAGTTGTCGCTCTCTTGGAACTTACATTCAGGTGGAGGAGACCAAGTCAACAAACAAATAGATGAGTAACTCTGATATCAGAAGAGATAATAAATAGAGTCATTTGATAGGTCAGTGATTGTCTAAGTGTGATCTACAAATATCTGGGGGTTTCTGAGACACAGGAGGTCTGTGAGGTCAAAACTATTTTCACAAAAATATTAAGATCTTATTCGCCATTGTTACCCTCAGTCTCTCATGAATGCACAGTGTCATTTTCCAGAGACATTTCCAGAAAAATTGTGATGATGTCTCTCTGGTATGTACTGGAATGTGTGTAATACAGTAAATATCGATAGCCCACATCAATATAGTCCTAAACAAAGGCTCTTTGGAGTCTTCAATAGTTTTTAAGAGTGTAAAGGGGTCCTGAGACCAAATAGTTTGAGAACCACTGTGATAAAGNAGGGGGGGGGGGGAAAAATTTTTAGGGGGGAAAAAAAAAAAAAAAAAAAAAAAAAAAAAAAAAAAAAAATCAGTGCTATCGATTGAGTGTGCTTGTGGGCACCAGGGTGGGAGCTGGCCTTCTATGCAGTGGTCATGACCTTTACTCTAGGGAGGCACAAGCCCTGAGCTTGTGAAGAACCCAGAGACAAGGAATTCAGCCCTGGGACATCTCCCAGGGTTCTAAGGGGGCATTGTTGGCTGGTGCCACCAATCAAAAAAAGGTTTCTTCCTATTCTTCAAACTCCAGGAAGATTCTTCTGGGGCTTTGACCTCTTTTACTCCCACTCTCACAAATAAAAGATTTGCATTAGGAGCCCAGGAAGTTACAGTTGGGACCATTCATGAGAGCAGCCACTAGAAGCAGAAAATCCCAAGGCCTCAGCGTCCAGCCCCCGTCCCCACACACCAGTGTCTAGGGCACTGAATTTTTATGACTTGGTTTATCCAGGCAGAATCTCCGGAGGTGCGGGGCAAGGAGCCCGGGAAGTGGATGGCTCCCTAAGTGAGCTGCTGAGACTCTGTGTGACACGATGACGTCTGCTGTGCCACTCAGCAAATTGTTCCCCCGCCTGCCCGAGCTGCCTCTGCTCCCTCGACAGTCTGTCAGCCGCATTTCCGGGGAACCCGCTAGCCGTGTGAAGCAGTAGGAGATCCAGGCATTGAAGCAGCAGCTCCCGAGAGTGGAGGGCCAAGTTAGCTATCTATCAAATCCTGTCTCTGCTGACACCTGGAAAAGCTAGGTGACTCCCACACACCTGAGGCCCCGCCGGCAGCGGCCCAATTAAAGGTTGCAGTTTTTCTTTCGTTCCTTTCCGACCTAGGATCTTGAGAGGATGGGTATGCGGCTTTGCTTCTGATCACACGCCATGAATGCTCCGAGGTCTAAGCCCTTGGAAATGGACGTAGGTGAATGTGCACATGTGTGTGGTACCCATTCCGTTGGGTCACTTTCAGTACGACCTAAGACTGATTCCTGGACAATGACTGATCGCTAAGCACTCACTTATTTCCACAGGCAGAAGCAACCTGTCCAGAAAAAAACCCTGCACATGCCACTGGCTAAAGGTTTAAATGGGCTTTCTGCCAGCGAATGGCATTTGCTAGTTGTGTGGGTGCAGCCCACGGCAGGAATCCACACAGCTCACAGGAGATCTGTGGGGCCCTGGGGTGTTGCAATGCCACTCTGTCTGGGTAAGTGACAGCCAGGATGTGGGATTTGGTGATTATTTTTGGTTTGGTTTGTTTCTAGCTCAGAAGAAAGACTATATTTAACATTGAGAGAGGCATAACTTCTGGATTGTCAAGGTTGGCGCTAATAGTGAATGATATACTAATATATGTTATAGGGAACCAGAAGCTTGCAAGAGCAATGCTCATGCACTAGATGAAAGGATAAATCTTCTGTTGTGTAATGGGAAAAGAAAGCTGGCAATGGAAATGCAGTCTTAATATTTTTTTCCAGCATTGCATGTGTAATTAGGCATTCAGTGACTTCCTCATCTAAGGAAATTTGACTTTAATGGGAGCTATGTTGGTAACTATGGAAGGAGTCTTTTCAAAATGTGGAAGTGGGGATGGGAAGGCATTAAATGTTAAGATAGATTTTTTTCTTGGCCTTGAAACAAACAAAACAAAACAAACTCCCTCCACCACCACCACCAATCTGCAAAACTATGCGGATAGATGTTGGGCTCATATTCCAAGCCTTGAAAGTTAAGCCAAGAACAGAACGGTCAGATAATTTCCATCTCCTAAGATGTATGTCATGTTTTGATCATATAAGATCCCCCTCCAAACGGGCTTCTGCCTTAAATAAATGCGATTTCATTGGTGTCTGGAAATTGCAGTTTATGATGCAGTCTCATGAGGTCTTGGGAAATAAAGGCGTAACACTGGGTAAATCCAAAGTTCACCATCAGGAAGAGTAAGTCTGTAAAACATAGTGTAACCAAAGCTGATACAATGAAGCCACTTCCCATCCACTGCCCACCCCCACCCCCACTCCCAACCCTGCAAACTTTCAGAGAATCACTGGGAACAGTAACAGCCTGACCAGGGTGAGTCCCAGAGCTAAGAGTACTCAGCAAGTTTGCCAGGTTCCAAGGAGGAAAGGGTTAAGAAATAAAGGCAGAGGGGCGCCTGGGTAGCACAGTCGTTAAGCGTCTGCCTTCCGCTCAGGGCGTGATCCTGGCGTTCTGGGATCGAGTCCCACATCGGGCTCCTCCTCGGCTGGGAGCCTGCTTCTTCCTCTCCCTCTCCCCTGCTGTGTTCCCTCTCTCGCGCTGTCTCTCTGTCACATAAATAAATAAAATCTTTAAAAAAAAAAAAAGGCAGAAACTGAGTTTAAAGACTGTAGGCTGTGGCTAGTCCTCAAAGGCAACCGCTCATTTCCAACACCCCAGATACCCCTGTGCGGCTCACCCTTTGGGGCAGTGGTCCAGACGGGACAGTCTCAACAGCACCGAGTCGCCCCCACCATGTGGTTATCTTAAATGGCCAGGATCCCTACGTTCAGTACATGGTGCTTAATAGTTAATCTATTAGGGGAAGAAATTCTTTCTAACCAATAGTAATTTTAAAAATGTTTTGGAAGGAAATATACTTACTGTTCCTCTTCTAGCATTTTACAGGAAATATTTTGAGCTGTCAAAAGGGGGCATCCTTGCTTTTCCAGACAAAAGAAAGAACAATTTGAGTTTGCTTTTCAGAGAAGCCTCTGTGGGAGTGGTAGGCTGTAGCAGAGCTTGTAGCAATTCTAAATAGAACAGGTGTGCTATTAAGGATACACCTGGGGCACGGAGCCTACGTATCTACAAACTCATTCCTCAAAGCGTGGCCACGGGCCAGCAGCAACAGCATCACGGGGGAGCCTGTTTACAAGTGTGGGTTCTCGGGCCCTGGCCCAGACTTACTGGATCAGAATTTGTATTTAATAAGGTCCCAGGTGGTCAGTAAGCACCTTCAAGTTGGAGAGGCTCTGCTCAATAGCCGTATTTCTTAGACTTCCAGGGGAACAAGAACCACCTGGGGTGCTTGTTAAAAACAGATTCCTGGGCTTCCAACTCTAACCTCCTGGCCCAGGATTTCCAGCAGAGAGGCCTGATAATCTGTACATTTGAAAATGGTCCAGGTGATCTTGGTCAAGAGTGAAGTGTGAAGGCCACTACAAGCTACTTCTATATTTTTGAAAGACATAACGATCTTAAAAAGAAACTGCTTCCTCCAGAACACGTTTTCCTTTTGAAAGGTGCGGTCTCCTTTCTCCTTCTTATTCCTACTCTTGAAAAAACAGAAAGCTAAGGATGGGGAAGGGGGAAGCGCAGGAGTAGGGCCAGAATGGCCGCCTGCTCCCGCTCCAGGAGATGCCAGAGGGAGGGGCTCTGGGCGCCCCGAGAGGCTGCAGGAACGGGGATTTGTCAGCAGGGGGCAGCAAAGCACGCCTCTTGTAGGGCCCTGCCGCTCGGGCGGTGAAGCCCACCGGATGGAGAAGTGGAACTGACCTTATGCTACTTGCTTCTGGGACTTTCTGGAACTGTTGGTGGGCATGCGGGTCTGGCTGGATCGACACCATGTTGATCAAGTCAGAGGGGTTGTAGTAGACTCTAGCTGGGTCTGAATGGGAGCCAGGTAAGGTCTGAGTCAGTGCTGCCAAATGGAAATAGCATGTGAGTCACGCAGATTATTTTAACTTTTCTAGAAACTACATTAAAAACAAAAGAAACAAGTGACATTAACTTTAATAATACATTGTATTTAACCCAACATACCCAGATATAATCATTTCCACATGTAATCAATATAAAAATTACTGAGCTAGTTTACATTCTTTTCCTGTACTGACTGTTCGAAATCCAGTGTGCCTTTTACACAGGCAACCTATTTCGGCTTGAATCAGCCACATTTCAAGTGCTCAGCGGCCAAGTGCAGCCGTGGCTACCATACTGGGCAACACAGGTCAGAGTAGTGGAAGAGCTGCGGGGAAAATGATAGGGCTTAGAGTGAGGGGACGAGTAGGACCAACAACAGAGAAGAATTAAAATTGGGACCAGGGGCACATTCTGGTGTGTCTCACACATGAACAGCTATTCACCGAGGGGCTACGTCTCACTTGGTTCCTGAGCACTTAATCTATGCCGGGAGCTGGGCTGGAGGCTGAAGACACAAACATAGTCCCTGACAGGAGGACCCTGAGCAGACTCGTGGGGAGACAGCCCATTAGAATCTCTCCGAGCCCTGTGGCCTGGCTGCCGCAGATCTCTGAGTGGGCCCTGGGTGGACCCTGGGCCAAATCATTTTGACCCGCCCTGGAGGAGAGGCTCTGAATGACAGCTGAGTCAGAGTTGGGTTGCGCTTTTTTTTTTTTTTCTTTTTACCTCTCATGATCATTTCCAGGTTCACTTAGAAATTGTTTGAAACACACGTTTGTTTCATCTTGAGGAAGAAAATCTGGCTGAGGTGAAAATCCCTGAGCTGCTCTAAGGCTCCCTGAAAGGAAAGCAAGGGCATCATCAGCTAACTGCCCCGAGGAAGCCATGGGGGCAGCCCTCTGACCTTTTACCTAAGGTTGGACCCACCACATTCAGGGTCTCTTGTTCCCCCAGCAGTGCTGTTCTAGGTTAACGCTATTTGGGGAGTGCGGTTCTTCATTTCGGAGTGAATTTCCTCATCTTTCCACACAAATTGAGTGAAATCCTTAGTGCATTTTTTTTTTCTTAGATGGATGGAAGCTAAAAGAGAATGGAAGGCCTCCAGCTGTTTGAGGCTCTGTCCTCAACGACAATCAAAATTCTCCATCTTTTCTTGTTCTTGGCACTTTCTGATTGAAATAAGATTCCAGCATTTATCTGCACCTGCAATTTTGACAAGAAAGGAAAATTTAAAAGACAAGTGAAAGAATTCTCTGAGGGAAGTCAATGAGTCGACAGTAGTCAGACGCCTGCGAATCTCTTTTTGCATTCCTCCGTCAATTAAGCTACAGTCACATATTGGAGAGCAGAACTTAAGTCTGTGAGTAGAAATGCAAAAATGTGCGTTGATCAGTAGCAGGAACCTTCCTTTGGAGCGAATATTACTTGGAGAGTAGCTGATGATCCATTTGGCATTGAAATGGAGAGGATTTTGAGTCAAAGAGGCCACTTTAAATTATAGATTTAAGTTTAGTTGAAGGTCAAACTTACCTTGCATGAATAAAATCTTCAGAGATTTTGGAATATACTCAGAAAATGCAGGCTATCCTGAGCACATAAGCCTTGCCTTCAGGGGATAAAAGCGGCTTAATATGACTGCCCTCTGCATAATTATTGTTCATATTAGCATAGGAGATACTGAAAGGAAGGCAGAGTAACAATCTGATGACCACTTTGATTCTCAGCGGCGATCACCAACCACTGTAAGTTTAGATAGGAAGTTGCCTGGGGACCTGGGAAGATTGTTCAGGGAGTTTGGTAGTGGCTGGCAATTTCTTTTTAGCTCAACAGATGGCAAAAATGACCCTCCCTCCCCCCCCCCTCGCCAGAGGTGAAGGATTAGTTAGCTGATCCCATATGACAGAACTAATCTCCCATCTCCAGGAATCTGGGAACTATCTGTGGGATCATAATGTTGATTTGGTCTCTAGATGTGTATGTCACCTGACTCAAAGCTTCCTGGCAGCCAAGATGAAAAGGGAAATGTAGTGAGTCACAAGCCCGTCATTTGGGTCAGGGAGAAATGTACTCAGCTTTCAAAAGAAACTGGGATGTTCATAAGGATGCATTCTGAATATTAATACTGTTTGATTCGTGGCTGAAATATTTTTTCCTAAAGGTACTGGTTCACCTTGCAGATTAATGATTAGGATTTAGGAAAGCACTTCAAAGATTCGTGAACCTGTTAATATGAATTAACTTCTTGCCCAACTCCTCCTCCCCCAATGCTAATCTAAAGCCTGTTTTTTTCCTTGGCTTGCTGAGTTAATTGGATTACAGAGATAATCCCCCTCCCATAAAAAGTAATCTCTGCAGGTTTTGGAATCTACATTCTGCTACATTTTGTAGGATTATCTCTCCAAAGCAACAGATTAGAAGCACTGGTTTTTGCAAATAAACTGAAGTTGGTGCTGTAATCCCTTCCAGTGAGGATGAGGCCCAAGGAGGCTTCCGGGTTATAGTGGGTGAAAGAACGCGGGAATAGCAGCCTGAACACGTGAGTCCTAATCTCAGTATCGTCAATTAGTAGTGTAATGTATGGTGAGTCACATTATTTCTTTGAAATCTGAAAATGAGATAGTACTGGATCAACATTCCTCAAATGTGGTCTAACAAACACTGGTGCTTCAAAACATTAATAGATATTCCATGAATGAAGAATTGGAGATCAAATACGTTTGGGGAAATCTGCATACCATCCTCTCCCTTGACAGCATCACCATGTCCATTGGAATATAACAAGATTCTTGAGAGTCCTGCAATAAAGGAATGCTTTTATGTGTCTGTATCACATATTTTACATATATTATGTAGACGTGTATTTTTTCCAATAATGTGCTCTTTATTATTTTTTCTTTTTTAAAAATGTTAATTCCAGTGTAGTTAATGTACAGTGTTATATTAGTTTCAGGTGTGCAATATAGTAATTCAGCAGTTTCATTCATCACTCGGTACTCATCCAGATAAGCATACACTTATATATACACGTATTTTATTTATTTGAGAGAGAGAGAGAGAGAAAGCACATGGGGGGAGGGGGGGCAGAGGGAGAGGGAGAGAGAGAAAATCTCCAGCAGACATTCCACTGAGCATGGAGCCCAATGCGGGGCTTGATCTCACAACCACTGAAATCATGACCTGAGCTGAAATCAAGAGTTGGACACTTACCGACTGAGCCACTCAGGCACCCCTCTACATGTATTTTTAAATGCAGGATTCAATTCAATTCAATTTATTTGGGCCATAATCCTTTTTTCTAAAGAAGACTTAACCATGAGAGACTATGGGCTCCGGGAAACAAACTGAGGGTTTCAGAGGGGAGGGGGGTGGTGGGATGTGTTAGCATGGTGATGCGTATTAAGGAGGGCATGTATTGCATGGAGCACTGGGTGTTATACACAAACAATGAAGCATGAAACACTACATCAAAAACTAACGAAGTACTGTATGGTGACTAACAACAAAAAAAAAATAAAGAAGACTTATTAACTCCTGAAATATGGTTGGCAAATGGACTAGATCAGAGGTTCGAAAACTTTTTCTCAAGACTTTTAAAAATTGTTGATGACTCCAAGGAGCTTTTATTTATGTGAGTTATATCATAGTTATTTATCATATTAGACATTAAAACATATTAGACATTTAAAATGCTTACATATTAGTTTAGTAAAAATCCAGTAATAAGCACATTGCATGTTAATATAAATAACATTTTTTAAAAAAGTAACTGTATTTTCAAAACCCAAAAATATTGGAAGAGTGCCATTGTTTCAATGTCTCCTTTGGTAAAAAAAAAAAAAAAATCCAGATTCTTATATCTGCTTTTGCATTCAGTCTGTTGTGATATATTATTTTGCTGATGTATATAAAGAAAATCCAGCTTTAAAGAGATATGTAATTGGAAAGGGAGGAGAATTCTAACAAATGTGGAATATAAAATGATATCAATGAACTTTTCAGGCTCTGTTCCACTAAAACCCATCAGTCTATCTTAAAACTTTGAATGGATTGTTTACTCATGCAGGATTTTATAACATCATGTGTTTGTCATTTGGAAAATATTGGTTTATTTATTTAATTTTTTAAAAAGATTTTATTTATTTATTTGACAGATAGACAGCCAGCGAGAGAGGGAACACAATCAGGGGGAGTGGGAGAGGAAGAAGCAGGCTCATAGCAGAGGAGCCCGATGTGGGGCTTGATCCCAGGACTCTGGGATCACGCCCTGAGCCGAGGGCAGACGCTTAACGACTGAGCCAGCCAGGTGCCCCAGAAAATATTGGTTTATAGAGTTAGGCAGATCTTCCAATTGTTGACACATTCCATTTTACAGTATCAAATATATGATACAAAATACAGAATATTAAAAAATCACTTTTGTTAGTAACACCACCAATCTATCCAAAAAGTATTTCTATTTTTAAAATTATATATGTACTTTTTTAGAGGAGAGGGTAGGGTACAGAGGGAGAGAAAGGGAATCTTAAGCAGGCTCCCATGCAGGGCTCGATCTCACAACCCTGAGATCATCACCTGAGTGGAAATCAAAAGTCAGACACTTAACTGACTGAGCCACCCAGGGGCCCCCAGAAGAGTCTTTAAAGCCATTGAGCTCACTGTGATGGGTCCAGGTTTTCCAAATTTCAAACTTTCATTTGAAAGCTTGAATTTTATCATTGGCAACAAATGCTGTCAATTGTTTTCCTCAACTGAGCAGCTCATTTAGTCATTTTTGAGATGTCTGCCTCCTATCCAAGTCTGAAGAAGCATGATTTGTCAGTTATTCTTTCAGATAAAAATGATGTTGCACGATAAAATCCCCTAGTTCAGCTTACCACTCACCAATCACACAAGCGCGTTCCTCGGGATCACTGTGCTGGGAATGCCGCTGACTCCTTTATGTATTTCCCGCTTCATCCCATAGCCTCTCAACTCAAGTGTTTGGATTTAATAAGATTAATAATTTTTACTGCTTCATCAAGGATATTCTTAAGCAACCCTGGCTCTTTTCTTTTTCACTTGTGCGACGCAGCAGTGAAGAATAAAGGACCACTAATACATTCAACTCGTGCTAAGGCATCAGTTTTGTCCACTGCCAGTTTGATATCATTTGTGCAAATGTCATCACAGTGAGACAAACTGTGTCGTAGAATTATTACGAAGTCATCTTTGACCTCTCGGATGCCCCCGCAAAAGTCTTGGGTCCGTGGACTTCCCTTTGAGAACCACTGGACTTGATCATCTTGAAAATCCTGCTTAGCTTTATGAATCTAAGATGAGGACCAATATGCACTCTTCCAGCGCAGAAGAGGTTGTTGAAACAAAGCCTAGAGCCTCTAGCCTCTTGTGATTTGATTCCTGGTTAGGACTACAAGAGCCACTGATTTCTTAGGTGAAGAGTGGTAGTTGGGTGCCTAATTAGGGGCTTTCTTGTGCCTGCTAAAGAAAAGCATTTAGATTTTTTTTTTCTGTATTAAGAAATATTTACAGGAGCACCTGAGTGGCTCTGTCAGTTAAGCATCTGACTCCTGTTTCCTGCTCAGGTCATAATCTCAGGTTCATGAGATGAAGCCCTGCTTTGGGCTCCATGCTGGGCATGGAGCCTGCTTAAGATTCTCTCTCTCTATCTGCCCCACTTCCACTCATGCTCTCTCTCTCAAAAAAAAAAAAAAAAAAAAAAAAAAAAAAAAAAAAAAAAAAAAAAAAAAAAANAAGAAAAAGAAAAAAGAAAAAAGAAAGGAAAAGAAAAGAAGTATTTCCCACACTCCACTTTTAATGGTCCCAAGTCTGCTGAAGATGGTGATTGCCCCTTCTAGTTTTTTATTCTTCCCATCTATTCTTTCCCCCTCTGCCCACAAAACTTTAACTACGTATGGGCAACTTTGGGTGACCTTGAAACACCCTTTAACAAGTCATTGGTGATTGTAGAATACACTATTGATTTAATTTTAGCTTTGGGGTATGGGGGGAAAGACATACATACACATATTTTTTTTCACAAAATTATTTCAATGCCAGAGATATTAAAGTAGAAAAAGTTCTAGTCCAGAAAAGGCCCAGAATCTCCAAGGAACTGTTGAAAAGGAAAAACAAAGCTGGGGGCATCACAATGCCGGGATTTCGAGCTGTACTACAAAGCTGTGATCACAAAGACAGCATGGTACTGGCACAAAAACAGACACATGGACCAATGGAACAGAATAGAGAACCCAGAAATGGACCCTCGGCTCTTTGGGCAACTAATCTTTGATAAAGCAGGAAAAAACATCCGGTGGAAAAAAGACAGTCTCTTCAATAAATGGTGCTGGGAAAATTGGACAGCTACATGCAAAAGAATGAAACTTGACCACTCTCTCACACCATACACAAAAATAAACTCCAAATGGATGAAAGACCTCAATGTGAGACAGGAATCCATCAAAATTCTAGAGGAGAACATAGGCAACAACTTCTATGACATCGGCCAGAGCAACCTTTTTCACGACACATCGCCAAAGGCAAGAGAAATAAAAGATAAAATGAACTTATGGGACTTTATCAGGATAAAGAGCTTCTGCACAGCCAAGGAAACAGTCAAAAAAACTAAGAGACAGCCCACGGAATGGGAGAATATATTTGCAAAGGACACCACAGATAAAGGACTGGTATCCAAGATCTACAAAGAACTTCTCAAACTCAATACACGAGAAACAAATAAACAAATCATAAAATGGGCAGAAGATATGAACAGACACTTTTCCAATGAAGACATACAAATGGCTAACAGACACATGAAAAAATGTTCAAAATCATTAGCCATCAGGGAAATTCAAATCAAAACCACACTGAGATACCACCTTACGCCAGTTAGAATGGCAAAGATAGACAAGGCAAGAAACAACAATTGTTGGAGAGGATGTGGAGAAAGGGGATCCCTCCTACATTGTTGGTGGGAATGCAAGTTGGTACAGCCACTCTGGAAAACAGTGTGGAGGTCCCTTAAAAAGTTAAAAATTGAACTACCCTATGACCCAGCCATTGCACTACTGGGTGTTTACCCCAAAGATACAGACGTAGTAAAGAGAAGGGCCATATGCACCCCAATGTTCATAGCTGCATTGTCCACAATAGCCAAATCATGGAAGGAGCCGAGATGCCCTTCAACAGATGACTGGATTAAGAAGCTGTGGTCCATATATACAATGGAATATTACTCAGCTATCAGAAAGAACGAATTCTCAACATTTGCTGCAACATGGACGGCACTGGAGGAGATAATGCTAAGTGAAATAAGTCAAGCAGAGAAAGACAATTATCATATGATTTCTCTCATCTATGGAACATAAGAACTAGGAGGATCGGTAGGGGAAGAAAGGGATAAAGAAAAGGGGGGTAATCAGAAGGGGGAATGAAACATGAGAGACTATGGACTATGAGAAACAAACTGAAGACTTCAGAGGGGAGGGGGTGGGGGAATGGGATAGACTGGTGATGGGTAGTAAGGAGGGCACGTATTGCATGGTGCACTGGGTGTTATACGCAACTAATGAAGCATCAAACTTTACATCGGAATCTGGGGATGTACTGTATGGTGATTAACATAATATAATAAAATTAAATTAAAAAAAAAAGAGAGAAAAAGTTCTAGAGTTCTGGAGTTCTAGAACCAAGGATATATGATGCAAGAGGAAGGAGAGTGAATGCCTTAATATTTTAGACGGTGCCATTAACACCTATAAAAAGAATGTATATCTGATAAGTGGATTGTACCCAGAACATATAAAGGACTCCTACAACTCAATAGTGAAAGGACAAATAGCCCACTTAAAATATGGTCTAAATAGATATTTCCCCAAAGAAGATACACGAATGGCCCATAAGCGCATGAAAAGATATTCAACATCAGAGAAATGCAAAACAAAGCCGTGGTATATTGCTTCATACTCAGCAGGATGGCTATAATCAGAAAGTCAGATAATAACAAATGCTGGCGAAGATGTGGGGAAATCAGCACTCTCACCTGCAGCTGGTGGGAATATAAACTGGTACAGCTACTTCGGAAAACAGATCCGTAGTTCCTCAAGCAGTTGCAGATAAAGTTACCGTTTGACCCAGCTCTGCTTCTATCCCATCAAACTTCACATTATTATTTCAGTGACACAGGGAACAGGTAGAACTTTCCCTGTGGGTTGGGGGGCTGGAATTTTCTGGCTTTTGGAAAGAGATAATCCATGTAAAAAGAATCAACTGGTATTCTGACTTAGATTTCAGTCTCCTGTGAGTTTAGTCAGCTGGAGTTTACCATGGAAAGTCTGATCACCTCAGGGTTTGTTGATCAAATCCATTTTCAGATACCACACAGTTGAAAGCCTGGCACTGGGCAGTGATATATTCATAAAGACCATTCCAGCCCTGAGGTCCCTTGAAGGCCCTGCAGCTGACTCCCCATACAACACTTATGACCCTTCTGCTCACGCATCTTTCTAACTATAACCCATGTGGCCTCATGTTACATGTGCTGACATTGGTCTTCAGTAGCCCAAGCAAGAATTCTGCCAGCGCTGTGGACAAACCAGCCGGTGTTTAAGCAGGACCCTTAATTGCTATTGCCTGACCTGACACTGTGAGTGTGGACCTGTGCTCATTTGTTTGGCTGCTTTGACTTGAACAATTGAAAAATGTACTCAGAAATGGAATAGTGTTTGACCCTGTTGGGAGGCTCAACGGCCTAGAACGTGTTACTGAGGCAATTTTGTGCACGTCTCTTCCCTCTGCCCTGCCTTCTTGGCTGGTGAGAGTGGGAAGCAGTAGGCACAGGAAGGCACAATCCCAAGTCAGTGATGAGGAAGGAGATGAGTGGACCATCCAGGACGTGGGCCGGCCTGGTTGAGCAGGGACGATGAAAGGCCCATTTTGAGGTTGTACTATCACTTTGGGGATTTTCATTTATACAGCAAATACTGATCAGTTCCAACACTAGACAGCAAAGATCAGCCACTTCCATCAAGAAGTTTGTATTCTGCAATCTGTGTTAGGTGGCCGTATTGAAACTAGATTGTTAGTGGAGACATCTAATTGGTAGCTTGGTGGGACACATTGATGCGGAATAGTGAAGTCAGGGTGCTACCGGAAAGTTCAGAAGATATGGGTCTGGGGAGGGTGGGAAGGACACAGATGATGATAAAATGTGTGTGTTTCACCACTAAGGATGAGTACCCGAGCAGGCCTGAGCAGCAGGCTCTGGGGGGGACACTGACATGTTGACTTGCACATGGATTCAAATGCATAAACGTATCGCATATGGACTACACTTTCCCTCCCTTCTCTAACCCCCCAAAGAGTGCCATATTTGGGGAACCCTGTAATAATCGCCCAATTTGCTTAATGGGCATCATGATTGAGAAGAACACAAAGCTTGATTTTCAAGGAAAGACAGGACGTGGGGCAGTGACTTTGGGCCTGTCGGAGGCTAAGAGAAAAGAGCTCGAGGGAAAGTAAATGAGCAGAGAATTGGAGACAGAGGTCAAAGGGAGAGGAGAAGCTGATCAGAGGCCGGGCAACAGAGAGAGAGGGGGCCTTGCAGGGGCTCTTCGCCAGCAGAAGGCCCTGCTACGCGATGGAAGGGGTCTGTACAGCCTTCTTCTATTTGCAGTTCACCAGACTCTGTTGTTGTTTACACTTTAAAATATTATGAGGTGCAGCAGAGAGAGAGGAATGCTATGAAATACAGCAGAAGTTTGACAGTAACAAATATAACTAGGTGGCAAAATGAAAACAAGAAGATAAGAATAGATTAGGATATTAAGAAAAACAAGGTATTTCTTTTTTTAAAAAGAGGAAGGGAAACTAAACTCAAAAGAGGAATTTAAAGAAGATGAATTTTATTAAAGCACAGGGAATTGGAAGCTGGCACAAGAAAATAATTACTATTCACAGGGGGCAGATCTAGGTTTTGGGGGCCAGAAACTTCAACAGTTTTGAGAGGGGGCTTTATAAGAGAAAGGTGGCAAAATTATGAATACAAAATCCGAAAGAGGCCTTGGAAGGGGCCTCTGCTGGGGTGGGCCCTGAGCTTAAACTGCAGTAGCCTCGTAGAGAATCCTCCCCTGATGTGGTTGGGGCTTGATCTCCCCAGTGCCAACCACCTTACCCCCCAACTCCCATTCCATAGGACCTCCAGCGCCATCTGCCAAAGGCCCCATTCCCCTTCCTCCACACACAGCCATTGTCTTGGAACCACAGGTGAAGCTCTTTAGTGGGCACGTCAGTCCCCCCCATGGGGCAACTGGTCCTTCCCCTTCCCCTCTGCGCCAACCTCACATTACTTGCCACTCCCCCAAAAGTCCACCAATACCAAGCACTCATTTTATTGCCTCTGACAGGAATGTTCCTCTATTCCCACTCTCCACCTTGAAGAAACCCCAGTCCCACATCCTGGGCTGGGTTATCTGCTCAACCTCATGTTCTCATAGCACTTGGTGTGCTTTCATCATAGGACTTTCTACATGGCATCGTATTTCCCTATTATGGTCTGCTGCCTGCCCAGGCCATGCACTCCAGTTTGTAGAAACATGGGCACTGGAACACACTGCTCTGCTTTAAATCCTGGTTGAGCAACCTCGAGCAAGTAGTTTAACCTCTCTGATACTTCCTCACTTACAAAAGGGGAATAGCGATTGTACTTACAGGGTTGTGCTCTTATTGTTAGAGGAGATAATACATGTAAAGTGCTTTACTGGTACTTGGGGGGTGGTTGGTGGCCCTGAGCTCTGCAGCTTGGAGAACGGGGACTATTGAGTCATTTTTGGGTCCCCTGTGCCTAGCGTAGGGCCTGGTGTTTAGAAGGCATCACTGAATTAGCCAAAATGTACACTTTTTTAAAAAAAGATTTATTTATTTATTTATTTATTTATTTATTTATTTATT